>NC_073302.1:416497992-416801867 GCF_027595985.1 Sorex araneus
CTCTAATTCATGGTGATTTAATAAAAAATAAATACAATAAATTATTTTTTTTTAAAAAAAGAAAGCAGGTTCTGGCATGTGAAAACATGTGGAGCCGAAATGGAAAAAGATCTGGAGAGGATAAAGTTAGAATTGTAGAGGAGCCAGTAGAACAGACCTAAGAAAAATGGGGGCAAATAAGGATACATAATTTTAATGCCTAATGAAAAATATAAATTGGACCCTCCTGTTGAAAAAGAATGAAGAATTTCAAGATTGGGAGTAAACAGCTAAAGTCAAGGGAGTGGGGATAAGGACATGACAGTTCCTATGTCTCAATCTCTGGGACACTATATATGAGCAGCATTACATGCTTCTCTCTGACTCCTTTAGTTTTCAACTGTGGTGGAAGATATGTCTTTTTTCTTCCAAAGAAAATATTCAGAGACATTAAGGGTTTCCTTATTCCAATCTCCTTACTGAACCTCTACCCTTGCCTCACATGAGCCGAGCAGTTTTGGAAGGCAGCTCCTGCCAATTCTCATGCCGAGAGTCCCTACTAGCAAGTCTCTTCATTCACCTGAAATATCTCATAAATGTCTGTATAATTTCCTGGTGGCTAGGGAAAGCCCCGTTGCTCTCTCGCCACCCTCATTCTGTTGACTCAGGCTGCTCCCCTGTCCAGAGCGACCCATGCCATGGATGGACAAAGAAGAGGCCGTCAGGCTGGTTGGTTGATCAGTTGTCATTTATCCCATCCTCCCCATGCACCTGTTCCAATCTCACTAAGCTCCCCTTAGTCTCATACTGCCTGTCATTCCCTTCTCCTGTCTCTCCTGCTCCTCTCTCCAAGCTCCCTCTTAGAGCCTCATCTCTCGTCCCTCCATGCGCCTGCTCCTGCATTTTCCTCCTACATTCTTCTCCTTCTGTCTCCCTTCCTAGTCTCTCCATGTTCCATCTTGCTGCCCTGGTCTCTCTCCCAACTCCCTGCATTAGGGGTAGTATAGCAACATATCAAAAGCCCTTCCTGATCGCCAATCAGGCTCAAGTTAGAGATACATTAAGCTTGTAGGGTGGCTAGCCTGGAGACATCTCACTATAGATCTCAGACTACAGTGCTCAGGCCAGATTAATCTTTCCTAACCCTAGCAGGGTCCTACTTCAGTTGTTACTCTTTGGATCATGACAGAATTTGTCCATGACCATGCTTTTAACTTATAGTTGAGTATTATGGCACTTTGGCCACGCCCAATTTGATGCCAGAATAGCTCACTGCTTGCCCTGGGTCCATCCACTCCCCTGTAGGGACCCTGCATTGGGGGTACTAGGAAGTAAGAGCAACTGAGGTTTAGGTCTAGAGAACAGATGTTCCAGGGTAATATTATCTGGAGTCAATTAACTCACAAATTATAAAAGCATAGCATTAAGTGTCTTCCTGTATCTATACAAAAAGGACACTGCTCTGAATTAACTATGCAAAGGACTTAAGGAGAAGAGCAATATTTGCAAGTTAACAAAGTACAAAGAAAGAGCTTAGAAATAAGCACAGAGGAATGGGAGCACTGTGATGGGAGTAACAAATAAACCTAAACCCCCTGCAGCGAGGCAGAAAGGACAAACCAATGTCATCCTACAAATGCTATCACAACTTACATTACTCACTTATCTCCAATAAAAGTATTATCCAACCTGTTTGCTCTATGAATTGAGTGATGGAAAGAACACAGGTTTTTGCCATACAGTAGGTTTTTAGTACATGAGTTAAAAAGTTCAGTTTTGTCCAAATCCTGAATGCTCCTGAGGAAGTTATTTAAGTTCAAAAAATTTCAACTTACACATTGAAAATAGTGAAATAATTATCAATTTTTAAAATGTCGGTGTGGTTAAATGAGTGGAAAGATTTAAAAAGATGAGCACATGATTTTTATCTTTTATTTTACTAATGTGTGCATTATATTAATTGACTTGAATATGTTGAACCCTCCTGGCACCCCTGGGGTAAATCCCATTTGATTGTGATGTGACATATTGTTGAATTGTTTCCTAGGATTCTGTTAATAATTTTTACATTGATGTTCATCAGGAAGAGTGGTCTGAAATTTTTTCTGGAAGTGCTTTCTATCTTATTTGGGTATTAGTGTAATGTTAGCTTCAAGGAAAGTGTTAGGAAGGATTCCTGTGTCTTTGATACTTTGGAAGCACTTAAGAAGTAAAGGCAGTAAATCCCTGAAGGTTTGAAAGAACTTATCAGTGAACCCAACTGGAAATCTGTTCTTGGGGAGATTCTTCATCACTGTTTCAATTTTCTTACTTGTGATTGGCCTGTTCAAAATTTTCTATTTCCTCCTCATTAAGCTTTGGGATATTATATGACTAATAATCTATTCAGTACTTCTAGGATCACCAAAGTTGTTCAAGATCATGCCATCCACCTAGAAACTACAAAGCACAATGAGGAAAATATCAGAAGAACACCCAAGATCAGGACTCAGAGGGGTCTTCAGTGACACAATGCCACTGGCAAAAGCAACAGAGTAAAAAGTAAATAAGTGGGATTGTATCAAATGAAAGAGTTTCTGCATGGCAATAGAATCATGACCTGAAACCAAAGAGCAGCCAACTAAATGTGAAAACAATATTCACATTAAACACATCAGATAAAGGGTTGGTATTGAGGATATAAAGAAGTACACACACGCTCAACAAAAACAAATCCAAAACGCCCATAAAAACGGGGAGAGAAAATGAAAGTCAGCTCTCGAAGAATACAGGCTGATGACTGATAAGCACATGAATACATACTCACCATCATTTATTACTAGGGAAGTGCAAAGAAAAAGTGAAATGTCATCTGATACCAGTTAGAATATTACACATAAAAAATAATGGGGACAACTTGTATTGGTAGGGAAGTGGTGAAAAAGGAACTCTCATCCACTGCTGGTGGGGATGTTGTTTGGTTCAAATACCTTGGAAAACAGTATGGAGAATTATAAACTTAGAATTGAGATACCATATAACCCAGCAATTTCACTTTTAGGTGTTGATGCCCAGGACACAAGAACATTCATTCAAAAAGACATATGCACATATTATTTATTGCTTCACTTAATACAATAGCTAAGATATGGAATAAACGCAGGCATCTGAGGACAGATGAATGGATTATGAAGATGTGGTATACATCCACATAATGGAATACCATGTAACTACAAGAAATGATGAAATCACTCAATTTGCTGCAAGCTGGATAAAACTGGAAGATGTCACGTTGAGTGAAGTAGTCCAGAATAAGGGCCAACAGAAGATGGTTGGTCTTCTTACCTCACTTACCTGTGGAATATAGAATAATTGGATGAGAAAATGCAATGCACTAAAAGGGGATGCCTACATCATCCTTAATCCCAGAGTATAGGGAGAAGAGGAACAGAGAAGGAAAGAAATTAAGGGAGGAGTGGCTGGAGCGATAGCACAATGGGTAGGGTGTTTGCCTTGGACACGGTCGACCCAGGTTCGATTCCCAGCACCCCATATTACCCCTGAGCACCGCCAGGGGTAATTCCTGAGTGCAGAGCCAGGAGTAACCCCTGTGCATTGCCGGGTGTGACCCAAAAAACAAAAAAAAAAGAAATTAAGGGAGGAAAGAAGATGAGAAAGTGAAGTAATGGGGGATAGGGGTCAGGGTCCTAAGCTATACTAATGTGGAGGAGTGGTAGCACTATAGCACTGTCATCCCATTGTTCATAAATTTGCTCGAGTGGGCACCAGTAACATTTCCATTGTGAGACTTGTTCTTACTGTTTTTGGCATATCGAATACACCATGGGTAGCTTGTCAGCCTCTGCTGTGTGGGCGGGATAATCTCAGTAACTTGCCAGGCTCTCCGAGAGGGATGAATGAATCAAAACCGGGTTGGCCGCATGCAAGACAAACACCCTACCCACTGTGCTGTGGCTCCAGTCCTGGAGGAGTGATATGGCTATATATCCAAAACAGAGTCAACAACACTGAAAATATGAGATAGCAAACTATAACGACAGAATTTTAAAGTGTGACTATCGAAGTTGCAGGCTTGAAGGGAAAGGTTGCGGGAGAAAACTTGGGAACACTGGTGGAGGGAAGTTGACATTGGTGATGGAAACCCAAAAGTAGATTCTCCATAAGATTATATTTCTAAAACTCAACTAGCAATAACTTTGTAAATCATTGTTCTTTAATCAAATTTTAAAAAACTTTAAAAAAAAAGAGAATCTGACAGGATAGTTAGGACTTTCTTCTGCATGTTTTCTCTGTTGTGAAATGCAACATACAGGTACTTCTTTTATTTATTTATTTTCTTGTTTTATAACTTTCTCTGTTGCTTCTTAATCCACTGGAAATAATTTCACAACGTTACACTTTCAGGAAGCTTCTTTATTACTTCCTTTGGTTTCTACTTCCTTAGGTAATAAAGGCTCAATCTTTATCAACAGGCCTTCACTTGTTGAACTTCGAAGGAAAGCATGAATCACAAAAGGTCCCAAACTCAGTGGTCTGTGCCTGCAAACTTCATTTATAACTGCTTGCAGATTGGCAATTATCTGGTCACTTGGCATATCCAGTGTTGCAATTTTGGTTTGGAGAAAGTTCTCCCCCTCTCTTCATCAACCTTGATTTCATGTCCAGTTTTAAATAATTCAAGCATTTTGGGAATGTCACGGCCAATGGAATTTCGGCTTAATTTTGGAAATCTTTTTTGCAATTTCTTCCTTAATGGATTAAGCTCAGGCATTATTTCTGGAACAGCGACATAAAAATCTGGTTTAATTTCATCATCCAAAACCTTCTGAATCAAATCTGCTCCTCCTGCAAATGCAGCTCCGTTTTCTTCTGCTGTTTTAACCTCTGAGGCATTCCCTGTAAATACAACAACTTTATTGATTTCTGAAAGGAACGGATATGGGAAACCAAGAACACTGGCAAACGGCTCCACTTTTTTCTTCTTCCCTAATGCCATATCCAGTGTCAAATCAAGATAGACACCTTGCTTTGGATTAGTAAAGTCCAGAATCTGGTATTTCTTAAGCAAATGAATAGCTTTCTCCACCTCATACATCTGCCTTGGATACAGGCGTTTTAAGTAGACATCATCCTCAGGTTCAGTTTCCATGTAGGGGTATGACTTTATTTTTTCGATATCAATTGTTTTTTCATCCGATGTTTTCCCTTTAGCATCTTTTTTGGACTTTTTTGCAGGCTTTGCAGCAGCAGCAGCAAAATGTCTGTTAGGCACTCGAAGATACACAGAACCAGGATAAAGGGGTGTCTGACAAACCATCTTGGAGAGACTATGCCTTTGAAGATGTATCAAGACTCTACCGAGGCATCGCACGGCCGCGGCCATGTCGGCGATCCCGGATTGTGTGCACGAAATGTGTCCCCACGCCCGCACGGAAGACAAGTGTTCAGCGGTTCCCGGGGACGGAATTCGAAGGAACACAAGAGACACGGGCGGGAACCGCCGCCGGGCGCCCGCGACCCGGGCGTGGGGGACAGGTACTTCTTTTAGATAAACACGTTTTCCCATTTCTAGCAATGTCCATTAATTTATATATTTACAGATTTCATAATAATGCATTTTACAATTGCATTATATATATGTGTGTATACACACACACACACACACACACACACACACACACACACACACACATCAGAGTCTCTTAGTCTCTTGCCCGCACGCCTGGCTGTCTTCCCCGAAGCCCCTCGGAGGTGATGGGCTCCAGCTTCCCTCCCCACTCCAAGCAGAGCTCCCAGCGGTCGAAGACCACAGGAACCTAGCCACAGCCCTGCTCGAGACCCCTCTCCACGTGATTGGACAGGCCTCATGCATGAAGGTACCAGCAGAAGAACGCAGGTGTGTGTAATCCCATCAACAGCCAACATCCAGAGAGACTTAAAAGCAAGCTCCCAGAAGCGATATCTTATAGCCTTCTTCTCCCTCTGGGAGAAACTAGCAAGCTTCTGAGAGTTTCCTGCCCACATGGGACAACCTTGCAAGCTTCCCATGGTGCATTCATATGCTAAATCCAGTAACAAGGGGATCTCATTCCCCTGACCCTGAAAGAGCCTCCAGTGGGACATCTTTGGGAAGGGCTGAGTCGAGAGAGACTTCTAAGATCTCAGGGAAAGGACGAATGGAGAGGTTACTGAGCCAGCTCGAGAAATCAATGATTAAAGGGATTTCGTGATTTGTGATATATATGCATACATATAATACAAGCATCACTGTACCCCCTGCCCTCCCTAGCACTGAGCAACAGGCCCAGTTGGCAGGGAATTCCCAAGGGTCTTGGGTCTCCTAAGCATCACTTAGGAAGCACTCTTCCCACAAAGGAAAAAAAAATAGATCAAGATACTACCCATCTCCTTATCAGTTGATACAGAATCTCTTGGAAAATTCAAAGCTGACTGATGGACCAGAAAGGAAAAAACAAACCACTTACCTCATTTTAAACTTTTAAAAATTTTATTTTTATAAAGTTGCTCATGATAATTTATTACATTCAATATTCCAACACCAATCAATCCCGCCACCATTATACCATCCCATCACCATTATTTCCAATTTTTATGATCACTACCCAAGCCTGCCCTAATAGCAGGCACTAAATAATTTATTTTGTATTGTTTGTTGCTAATAATTTGCTAAAAATGATAAAAAATTTTCCTTAAAGTGTGTGAAGATAGTTGTATCTTACCCTGGAGTCATGAAGCCTTTGTAATAGACATTACTAACATGTTGTTACAGGTTGAGCCTTATGTGCTAATATTTTCTTAATCAAGATAGTTGCCCTTTACTTTACATTCTATCCAATATGGTGTATCAATGGTGTAGAGTGAGATATTGTGTGGGTGCACTTTAAGAATTCTAAAATTTTAAATGGGGTGATACAACTGGAGTTAATTTTTTAACTGGATTACTTTGGGGTCCAGAAGCATCTCTGCAACTTGTTTATCTCTATTAAGATTTATTTATGAATCTCTGGGTCATGGCCAGTTAATGAGCTTATTATATGGTACCAGAGGCAGTTTGTGGGAATGACTGAATGCCAGGCTCCTGGAAGAACAGGGGGATAGAAAGAAGGTTGTCCACCCCCTGAACTCATTTTCAACTACACATTAACTTTACTTCTTTTCTCTTTAGAAGTAGAACTCAAAGTAGTGAAATTTTTCCATAATAAATTCTAATAAAACTAAAACCAAGCAACTAATTTAGAATGCTAGCTCATGTACTAGTCAGTCTTATATGATTTATAAACTTTAATATCTGTTAAATGGACTATAGTAGATTGATTACTTGTATCACTTGTCATCCCATTGATCTTCAATTTGTTCGAGCGGGTGCCAGTAATGTCTCCATTTGTCCCTGTTGTGTGCTAGTGTAGCCCAATGACATCTGTTCCATCCAGGGACATGAACAGCCTCAAACCACTTGATCAAGGTTTTGATGAAGAAGTCTGACCATTTCATCGGTGGGCAGCCACGAGGTCTTTTGACATTCTGCAGAATCCAGTTGATAACAGCTCTAGTCCCGCAGTCATCTCCAAATCGCATTATGTGTCCAGCCCATCTGATTTTTGATGCCTTGGCAAACGAGACAACATCCCTGATTCTTGACCATTCTTGTAGACCAGAACTCCAGATTCCTTCTCTTACTTGAGTGAAATGTGGATACTCCAAGCATAGCTCTTTTGATTCCTCTTTGGGAGACCCAAATAGCGTTCTCATCCTGTTTGCATAGGGCTCAGGTCTCTGAGGCATATGTTAGTGCAGGAAGAACGGTGGAATTGAAAAGATATACCTGGAGCTGGAGTTTCTTTGTCATCTTAACCACTTCTTTAACGCTCTTGAAGGCATTCCACGCTGCTCTCTTCCTCCTGGGCAGTTTAGGTGCCAGGTCGTTTGTCATGTTGAGTTCTTGATCTAGGTACACATAACTGTTGCAATTGGAGATGTTCGTTCCATTGAGGTTAAATGAAACATCAGGAACTAATCCGTTTCTCATGAACATTGTCTTCATGAGATTCAGCTATAGTCCGACCTTTCCACACTCACGGCCAAAGTTGGCCAATTTGTGCCGCTTGGTTGATATTTGGTGTTATGAGAATGATGTCATCAGTGAAGCGGAGGTAGTGTAGTTGCTGACCATCTATCTTCACTCTCATTTCTTCCCGTTCCAGTTGTAACATGATGTTCTTGAGGGTGGCACTGAAGAGTTTCAGTGAAATGGTGTTGCCCTGCCGAACCCCTCTCTTTACACTGATGATCAATTCTTTGTAGAATGGTGAGATCCTGGTAGTGAATCCGTAATATAGCTCATGGAGGATCTTGATGTACTGAGTTTGAACATTGAACACCCTGTTTGGGTAGGGCTTTGATGACCGCTTCAGTCTCCACAGAATCAAAGGCCTTCTTTAAATCAATGAACATTAGACAAAGCGGCATTTTGAACTATCATGAAACCTCAATGAGCTTGGTCACCATGTGGATATGGTCAATCATGCTGAATCCTTTTTGGAACCCGGCTTGCTCACATGGTTGTTCTTTGCCTAGTGTTCTGCCAATCTTATTCAAGATGACTTGAGTAAATAAATTGTAGACGACGGACAACAGACAGATCAGACAATAGATGCCGATATTGTGGATGTCTTCCTTCTTGTAGAACAGGACAGTTCTGCTGGTTTTCCATTGGGACGGAAACTTGCATTCAGGTAGGTAGCGTGTGAAGAGCTGAGCTAGTGTATTGACAAGTACTTGCGGCAGATTCTTCAAGTGTTCAGGTCTGACCTTGTCTGGACCGAGTGCTGTACGCTTCTTTACTGATGAATTGGCGTGTCAGATATCGGAAGGGAGAATGCTGGGAATGACATATCCATCCTATGGAATTTGGTATGTGGGCAGGTGGACGTGGCTATCAAAGAGATCTGAGTAGAAGTCATGGATAACCTTTTACATTGCCATTCTGGAAGATGTGATTGATCCTTCAGGATGTTGGAGGGCAGTCATCTTGGTCTTATAGTTGGGGAAGGACAGGCGGGTGTTGCAAATACTTTTCCCGACTTCTGCCACATTGGCCAACACTGCTGCTCCTCTCTCTTTGAGGTCTTCCTTTATCATTTCTCTGCACAGCTTTTCGAGCTCAGATGTTAGCTTGTGATTGCCTGAGGCTCACACCAGACCACGTTGGTGAATGAGCTCTAGAGTTTCCGAAGACAGGCAACTTTTGGTGACTTTCTCTCTCTCTGCATTCCTTGCACAATCATGGAGGTTCTGAACCAGTTGATTGTGTTCCTCATATGTTGTCAACGATGGCATCTTCCCATATTGCTGCATTGGTGCCAAAGAGCTCCCATTCTGGGAGTTCTCATCTTAAATTTTGCAGCCCTTTCGCCCTGCTCCATGAAGTAGAATTTTGCACAAAGGAGACAGTGGTCTGCTCCTGTTTGGAATTTTAGGACAACAGCGACATCGGTCAGGCAAAACTGTCCATTGAGTATGATGTGGTCAATTCCGTTGTGGAACTATAGAAGTAGTAGATTGATGGGCTTACCATATCAAACATAAAACATTTATCCTACCTTTCATATTATAAATTATCAGTGTAACAAAGAGAATTGTGTCTTGGAAAGTTACCCGTATTTAAACAAGCTAAAAAATTTCATTGATGTTTAAAAATATGTAACATAAATGCAGAGGTGAAAAACATAACTGAATGCCAAATTTCAAAGTATTGAATTGTAGCCTTGCCCTTTATATCTTTGGTGTTTTAAGTATGGGTAAAGACTATTATAAATTTTATTTTCCTTTATACGAGTCTATGGCTCACAGGGATATTGTGAAATTCAAGCAATGGAGAGCATCATGCTTGCATTTAAGTTCTACAAATAATTAATTCTCTTAAGGAATTAAAATTTAGACTATGTGCCCTTCCCATGCAATTATAACATTGAGAAAGGAATTTGTATACTATTTATCATATGCTTTACAATATTAACTTCATACATATTTAACTATGGTGTAAAAGAATTATACTATTTTTATGGGCTGCAAAACTTTTGTTAATAATTCTACCTATAAGAGGAAATACTTCTAGTATGCAACTAAGAAAGAACATAAAAGGAGGAAGTAAAATGATTATATAAATATATTTTCATATTATTTTTCATAACATTTTTTACTTATATTAAACAATTTTATAGCTTATTGTGTGATAAATTTAATCTTGAGAAAAATAATTTTGTATTCAGTTAACTCTGTATACTTAAAATAGTGCTTTAATTTGAGTGTATCATACATTTATTAATCATACAATTTAGTTTAAAGATATAAGCTGTGTTTATATTCATTGAATAATAATTTTTGACAACAGATGAATACCAATTTGAGAATTTGTAAAGCTGCTCCACAATTGCTGAAAACTCATTAACAATTTTCAAAATGACTACTTATGTAACTGTGCATCTCACAATGATTCAATTGAATTTTTTTAAAACTGCAAAAAATGACTACTTATTCAACCATAATTAATGCATCAATAACTTCAATAAAATATAGAGCTTTAAGTTAAACTTAACAAATGTTAGTATTGTGTAAACTTTGAAGATAACTTTCATTCTTCATCACTATCACTGTCACTGTCATTGTCATTCCGTTGCTCATTGATTTGCTCGAGTGGGTACCAGTAATGTCTGATTGTAAGACTTAATTGTTACTGTTTTTGGCATATCGAATACACCACGGGTAGCTTGCCAGGCTCTGCTGTGTGGGCGGGATAATCTCGGTAACTTGCCAGGCTCTCTGAGAGGGACAGAGGAATCAAAACCGGGTCGGCCGCATGCAAGACAAACACCCTACCCACTGTGCTGTGGCTCCAGTCCTGGAGGAGTGATATGGCTATATATCCAAAACAGAGTCAACAACACTGAAAACATGAGATAGCAAACTTCTTCCTTTCCTATCTGGATGCCTTGATACCTTTTTTCTTCCCTAACTGCTGGGACAAGTACTTCCAGTACAAATATACTGAATAGAAGTGGTGAGAGTGGGCAACCTTTTCTTGTGCCTTGTATCCTCAAAGTTGAAACACCATTGACCAAGCAAGTGGAAACAGATACAAATAAATGGGAATACATTAAACTTAGACACTTCTGTTCCTCAAAAGTAATGGTGATCATGATACAAAGACAGTCAACAGAATGGGAAAAAATTATTTATCCAACACCCATCTGATAAGGGGTTACTACTACCAAAGAGATAAATGGAATGGTAGAACTTTACGTGACAAAGAAATCAACTCCATCAAAATATAGGGAGAAGAAATAAACAAAAACTTCCTCAAAGAAGAAATGCCAATAGCCAAAAGGCACATGAAAAAATACTCTATATCACTAAACATTAGGGAGATGCAAATCAAAATAACAATGAGATATCATCATACCATAGAGTCAGCAAACATCAAAAAGAACATGCAATGCTGGCGCAGATGAGGGGAGAAAGGGGTTCTCATTCATTGCTGGTGGGAATGTTGACTGGCCCAGCCTTTTTGAAAAACAATATGGAAATTCCTCAGAAAACTGGAAATAAAGCTCCCATTTGACCCAGCAGTACCACTTCTGGAAATATACCCTGGGGGCCCAAAACCACACAGCAGTAATATCAGCTGCACTTCTATGTTCATTGCAGCACTATTCACAAAAGCCAGAATCTAGAAACAACCCAAGTGCTTGAGAAAGATGACTGGATAAAGAAACTATGGTACATCTACACAATGAAACACGACACTGCTGTTAGGAAAAATGAAGTCATGAAATCCGCTTATAAATGGATGATCATGGAAAGTATCATAACAGATGCAATGAGTCAAAAGGAGAGAAACAAGCATAGAATACTTGAGTTTATCTGTGAGATATTAAAAAATAGTATAATATAAAATTAATACCCGCACAGAATAGAATCAAGGACCAGAAGTAATGGTCTATGAATGGACACTTGTCACAAGTGGAAGAGCAGAGGGAGGGCAGTTAGGATAGAAAGGGGACCACTACACAATGGTTGGATATAACCACAATTGTGTAGGAGGGAATGTGCGTAGGTAAGCTAGAGAAGAGACTGCTATGACAATAATAACCGGGAATGATCTTGCTGTTCAAGAACTGAGTATTAAAACTTGGTAAAGGAATATTCCTGATAACCCTTAAGTATCAATATTGCAAACAACAATACTGAGAGAGAGAGAGAGAAAGAGAGATACAGGCTAAGGCAGGGGAGGGGGCAGGAGGGAAACTAGAGACATTGGTGCTGGGAAATGTACACTGGTGAAGCCACGGGTATTGAATCATTCTATGACTAAAACCCAATCATGAAAAACTTTTTAACTGCATTTCATGGTGATTCAAAAAAAATTAAAAGAAACATCAAATCTCTATCTACTTCTATAAGGTTTTCAAAATAATTAAATTAGACCCATAGCACAGGAACAGGTGAATACTACATTTATAGCATCTGTTTAGAAAAAAATTCTATATTTACCCTATAAGCATCAAATTATAATTGCATGTTAGAAAGTCATTTGCTTGGTTTTATTTCCACTTTTGGTAGATTAAAGGACTTTGGTTTTAAAAAATTCCTTTCTTCTCCATGATCACATCTTGTTCCAATAGTATGGCCATTATATTTGAAAGTTTTTATTGCATTATTACCTGCAGAAAAATTATAAATTTAGAGTGAAACAGTCCTAGGTAAAAATCCTTCTAGCACTTACTGGTCAGATAATCTGATTAACAACACGCATTCTTTGAAACTCACTCCATTTTCTGGAAAATGAGGAAAATATTTCATAGTTCATGCAAGTCATAAATGAAAGATACAATACTTAGTACAATGTAGGCAATTGATATATAGTACATCTTTACTTTTCTTTTTGTTTAGGGTCACACCTGGTTCTGCTCAGGGTTTACTCCTGACTTTGCACTCAGGGATCATTTCTGGTGGGCACAGGGGACCACTTGACAAGTGCCCTACCTGCTATACTATCTCTTTGAACCACGTATGTCTTTATTTTTAAGACTTTTGAAGCTCTTCATTTTATTCAAAGATGAGGAAAGGCAACTTCAGAAGAAGGGGAATAACTCTTCTACACCGGTGCAATACTTTTCAAATATAGATGACATTAGCTTTGCTTAATGATTTTTGTCTTTTTTTGTATTTTTATTATTTAAATAATGTTTCTCTTACATCGGGGCTGGAGCGATAGCACAGTGGGTAGGGCGAATGCCTTGTGTGCAACCAGTCTGGGTTCGATTCCTCTGTCCCGCTCGGAGAGCCTGGCAAGGTACCAAAAGGATCCCACCCGCATGGCAGAGCCTGGCAAGCTACCTGTGGTGTATTCGATATACCAAAAACAGTAACAACAAAATCTGAGAATGGAGATGTTACTGGTGCCCGCTCGAGCAAATTGATGAACAATGGGATGGCAGTGATGACAGTGATTATCTTACATTATAATATTTGTGTATATATAATTGAGTTATGATTGATGATGGTTGAGCACCTTTTCATATATATGTCTGTGTATCTTTAAAAAAAGTCTCTAGAGAGGCTAGAAAGATAGTACATGGGTTAAGGTGATTGCATTGCATTTGGCCAACCCCTGTTTGATACCTGGAACTATCAAGTGTGATCTTAGAGCAGAGTCAGGTGTAGCCCCTAAGTACCGCTAGGTGTGGTTTAACCCAACTTGCACCCACTTAAATGATTAATTCCGTTCCTTTGCACACTTTTATTGGACGTTGATGATGACTTTGCTGTTGACTTGTATGAGTTCCTTGTGCATTTTATATTATAATACCATATCAGAGGTGTACTTTTTCCATGTTTCCTTTCATTCCATAGGCTATATTTCCATATTGTTGATTACTTTTGCCAGGTGTAGTGTAGCTTGTTCATTTTTTCTTTTGTTGCCTGTCTTTGGGTGACAAATTCAAAAACCAATGTCAAAGATTTTTTTTAATTGAATCACCATGAGATACAATTACAAAGCTTTCATGATTGAGTTTCAGTCATACAATGTTCCAACACCCATCCCTCCATCACGTACATTTCCCACCACCAATATCCTCCCTAGCCCTCCCACCACTTCCCCTCCCTCCCACCCCCAGCCTGCCTCTATGGAAGGAAGTCTTTCTTCTCCTTCTCCTTACTTCTCCTTCCCCTTTCCCTTCCCCTTTTCCTTCTCCTTCTCCTCTCCTTCTCCTTTTCCTTCTCCTTCTCCTTCTCCTTCTCCTTCTCCTTCTCCTTCTCCTTCTCCTTCTCCTTCTCCTTCTCCATCTCCTTCTCCTTCTCCTTCTCCTTCTTCTCCTTCTTCTCCTTCTCCTTCTCCTTCTCCTTCTCCTTCTCCTTCTCCTTCTCCTTCTCCTTCTCCTTCTCCATCTCCTTCTCCTTCTCCTTTTCCTTCTCCTTCTCCTTCTTCTTCTCCTTATCCTCTCCTTCTCCACCTCCTTCTCCTTCCTTTTCTCTCTCTTTTTCACTCTACTTTTGGGCATTTTGGTTTGTGATACAGATACTGAGAGGCCATCATGTTTGGTCCTTTACCCACTTTCAGCACGCATCTCCCATCCAGAGTGATTCCTTTCAACTATCATTGTCATAAGGGTCCCTTCTCTATCCCAACTGCCTTCTCCCTTCAGCCCTTGAGGCAGGTTCTCAATCATAGACCAATCTTTCTGACCGTTGTTCCTACTGTCCTTGGATGTTAGTCTCACAGTATTTTTTTTATAACCCACAAATCAGTCCAGTCATTCTATGCCTGTCCCTCTCCTTCTGACTTATTTCACTCAGCATGATACTCTCCATGTGCATCCATTTATGAGCAAATTCTATGACTTCATTTTTTTCTAACAGCTGTATAGTATTCCATTTACTCTCCATGTGCATCCATTTATGAGCAAATTTTATGACTTCATTTTTTTTCTAACAGTTGTATAGTATTCCATTATGTAGTGCCATTATTTCTCTAGCCAGTCTTCTGTTCTTGGGCACTTGGGTTATTTCCAGATTCTGGCTACAGTGAACAGTGCTGCAATGAACAAGCATCAAAGAGCTTTTATTCCCCACTGTGTTTTCTCCTGATAGTTTTAGAACTCCATTTGCAAGATTTAATTAATTTGATTTTATTTTTGTAATTAGAAAAAGATGAGTTCAATTTCATTCTTTTACCCGTTGGTACCCAGTTTTCCCAACACCATTTGTTTCCTTTCCTCATTCAGTACTCTTGGCACCCTTATCAAAGATTAGGTAATGTATATACAACTTGTGTATACTTTTTACTAGAAAAAAGTATACACTTTTTAATAAAGTATATATAAAGAAAATATATGTCAACATTACTGATATTAGTGTTTAGTAAGGACCTGAATAAAAATCTCATAAATCATATTATTGAGACTCTGAAAGTATCATTGTCCTGGATTATTTGTCTTGCCATTTATTCCTATTAAAATGGAATTAGGAAAACTTATTAAGGGAAAATGTAATTACTAGACAGTTGGTATGCAGTCTGAGTCACCATTCTTTGTGGAGGGAGTGTCTTCATTTAATCAAGTCCTATCCCTTTCCAGGTGCTTAATGGTGAAATAATTTCCTTTTTCCCCTCAATGACATAATAGGTAAAATCTGACAGTCATTTATTCTTTCAACACAATCTTTAAAAATGATAAATGTGGAGGGCAAGTATCATTAGCCTTTTAAGATAGTTCTCAAACAAGATCCCAGCGGGGAACAAGAAGTCTTTGAAAGGCTAGTAGCCCAAGTTATTGAGCCAGAAGTGCCATGTGTTTACTAGGGTATGTTTAAGGGACAAAAAAGAGTCACTCCACAAAATAGAAAGCAGCCAAAAGAACAGAATGTGTCTGCTGCTTATATGAAGTAGAAATAATCTGAGGTTTTGTGTTGCTTTATAATTTATCTTAATTTCAGCATTTATCAAGTATCTGTAAAGAATTTATCTGTAGTGATGGGAAACAGAATATTCCTCGTGGAGACAATTCTCTTCAAAGGGCTTCTCTGATCACACTAGTTGGGGTATTTTTCCATTTTCCATTCTGTGTTCTCTTGTATAAGTTTTATTGCTTTCCTTAATTAAGAGTCATTTGCGTCTATATTTTTTCTTATCTAGTGAAACAAATATTCTTTGAGAACAGGTGAATATATCGCGTGCACTTTTCTATATTTCTCTTGCACGTCATAAAACAAGTTTTTCTTTTGTATATACTGTAGCACTGTCATCCCATTGTTCATAGATTGGCTCGAGTGGCACCAGTAACGTCTCCATTGTGAGAGTGGTTGTTACTGTTTTTGGCAGATGGAATATGCCATGGGTAGCTTGCCAGGCTCTGTCATGCAGGCGGGATACTCTTGGTAGCTTGCCGGGCTCTCCGAGAAGGATGGAGGAATTGACCTGGGTTGGCCATGTGCAAGGCAAATACCCTACCTGCTGTGCTATTGCTCCAGTCCTTGTATATACTATGTAGTAAAAAATATATAAAATAAGTGAATTAGTGAATAAGTGCATAGATGGGTATTTGAGATCAGGGGCTTATACCCCTTCGGTTATGAGCACAGAATAAGAGTGATTTAGAGAAAAGGAGCCCCAAATTGCTTAACTTTACCGGAAAGCATAAGTCATTACAAGCCTGAAATTAGATTAGTCTTAGTTCTCCATTTTTTTCTGTCAAGCATTTCATGTCTTTTAATGCTCCCTCAAACATATAATTTCAAAATTATCAATTTTCTAAGGTAGTGAACATATTTATGTTCTTAGGACACACTGTTATTAAAGCAGATAACTTTTCTGTCTTTATCATATTTATTTCTCATTATTAAAATTTTTTACTTATT
Source organism: Sorex araneus (assembly GCF_027595985.1). Taxonomy (NCBI): domain Eukaryota; kingdom Metazoa; phylum Chordata; class Mammalia; order Eulipotyphla; family Soricidae; genus Sorex; species Sorex araneus. The sequence goes on from NC_073302.1 coordinate 416,514,907, forward strand.
AATCAACTCTTTTTAAAAATAATTTATTGATTTTTTAATTATTGAGTCACAGTGAGGGTACAGTTACAGATTCACACATTTTCGTTCATGTTTTATCCTCATGCAATCAACTCTTTAAGTTAGTGCTTTGTAGTTTAAAATTTCAGGGAAATCAAGTAGATGTAACTTTATATTAGACAACAGGATTATTAGAATCAGCAATGGTCTAATTTAAAAAGTTTTTTTCTTTCTTATTAAGCAACAAGACTATTAGAGTCAATAATAATTTATTTTTTCTTTTTGAATTCTGTATAGACATCTGGCGCTGTCAACCCTCAGTCATCATTAACATCGATAATGATAATTGTATTTCTTTGTGGAGTCCTGGTTGATAATACACAATACAATTCATCAAAAGCAAATAAAAGCAAATTGTATACAGGCTAATTCTTTTTCAAAATGACCAATACATTTTGATAGATGAATTTTTGTTAAAGTGGAGTTCAAATTACTTTACAAATCTGATCTTTTCCTCTGTGTCAGCAGCTGGTAAGGATTAGTTTCCCTATCTTTGGAAAATTGAAGGCTCAAGATTGCCCAATAATAAAATCAAAACAAGCTTTCAGATTCCTTAATTAATATATAATCTATCTCTTCGATCATTTGTCTTACTATGGAAATCTATTAAGTGTATCTGGTATAAAGATGGCCATTCATCAAGAACATGACAAATGTAACAACACATGTATAGCATAGTTAAGAGAAAACAGAGGGACTAACTGTACCCACAGTTCCGCTCTCTATAAGGTCCACTCAAGTATCTTCCCAGAGGGCTCAGAAGGTGTTTTCCATTTCCCCATCCCCTTTAGTTTGCTAGTAGTGTATCACTTGTATCACTTGTAGTCCCATTGATCTTCGATTTGCTGGAGCGGGTGCCAGTAACGTCTCCATTTGTCCCTGTCTCGACCTAGTGCAGCCCAATGATATTTGCTTGCTCCAGGAACAGGAAGAGCCTCAAGATGCCACTCTGTCTAATGTTCATCGACTTAAAGAACGCTAGTAGTGTACAGCTTACAAAGAGGATTGATACCAAAGGAGTCCTAACTGCCCAGATTCTACCTAAGACTTATATTTACTGAGGGCTACAAAAACCGTTGACTCCCTTTTAATAATTTTCTGCCCCAAACATAGAAAAGAGTGGTCAGAGCTATAGTACAGTGGGTAGGGTTCTTATTTTGTGTACAGCTGACCTGGGTTCTATACTGCATACCTCATATGGTTCCCTGAGAACAGTCAGGAGTGGTCCCTGAGCACAGAGCCAGGAGTAAGTCCTGAACACTGCCAGACTCTACTGGATATGGTTAAAAAAAAACCCCATATATATATATATATGTACATATATATATTATGTGCATTGTTAATGAATTAATCAGGAATTAGATTTTGTCTTTTGAAAGTAGTATTAGTGCCAGCAAGAGAGCATATAGGGTTAAAGGAAGGGCTAAGGCACTCACTTTGCATGTGGCTGACCCTAGTCAATTTACTAGCAACACATGGTACCTCCCAGGATCACCAGATACCACCCAGGCAATCCCTGGCATAGCAGGCTCCAGGTAGCATCACGTCTACAGGCCCTCAATTGAACCACTAGCCTGGTGAGCCAGGAATGGCCTGTAGGTACTCTGGGCCTCCTGAGCACTGCTTGGATGACCCTAAATAAATGAAGGAAGGAATAAAATAAAATAGAATAGGAATAAAAGGTAGTGTTATGTCTTCTGTCTCTTGATCCTGGGAGGTACCATGTGGTGCCTGTAAATTGACTAGGGTCAGCCACATGCAAAGTTAGTGTCTTAACCCTTCCCTTAGCTCTATATGCTCTCTCTGCTAGTTGTTGTTGGGTCATACCACCAGAATAGCCCCTTGGGTCATGCAGTGCTCACCCCTGAGAATTGAGCCCAGGGTTCTCCCATGTGCAAATTATGAGCTTTTCCACTTTCATATCTTTGCTTTGGTTCTTGAGACTGTAATTTGAAGATTGTCAAGAGGGACTTATAAAGAGGATGAAAGATAGCTGACCTAGGGTCTTTCTGAGTAGAATGCTGTTTCCACTGATATTCTAACAGCGTGTGTCATTAGAGAAGAGGTGTTGTAGTCTTTGGTTGTCCTTGGTTGTCAGTATTTCTGGGTTTTGTTTGTTTTAAAATCAGTTCCTTTTCATCAGAAATGAGAGACTGCTGTTTCCACTGTTGGGAAGAATGGCTACACTGTATTTGTTCCATACCCGAACTCATAAAAGTGGTTGATCCTGCAAGCGGTGATCTAATCATCCTTGTTTTGCTAGGAAACAATTTAATTTTAAACTATGTTTTTCCAGCCTCCCTCAGAATTGACATGCAGCATTGCCTCTTCAGATGGTGAATCATTTGAAAGTCCTGAAAGAAAATTTATAGTGCCCGACAGCTACCACTACCCGATAAAAGAATTGCCCTTAATTTTAAAAGCAAACTGCAGAGTGATCTCTATTGATGTGTGAAGTGGTATTGAGATTTTAGACTTTCGGTTATTTGTCCTTAAGTCAATAAATGAAAAAAAAATGAAGCCATCCTCAACCAAATTTGTGTTCCCATAAAAACAGGATGGCTGTTTTGCACTGGTGTCACCCTGGCAGTTTGCTAAGAAGACAAACTCCCCAAATTCTGCTGTCAGAAGAAGAGGTTACACAAGCACATAAACAAAGCTGTTCTGTCAGCCAAAATACCAGTTAAGCTGTGTTTTCTATGGCATAAATAAATGTTCCCCTTAGATCCAGTCAATGTGAGAAAAACAAGGAAATTACAAAGGGTAATTTTAATGTTAAGATGGCAGGAGGTTAAGAGATATAAAAGTTTTAATTGTTTTACACACATTTCCAGTAAACCGCCCTAAACAGCTGGGCCGACATAATCACCACAGGACCTTTGCGAGGAGAGGAAAGTATCTCAGAATGGAAATGAGAGAAGCCAGGAACATACATAGTCATTCCAAGCACGGATTTAAAGAAATCACCAAAGTAAATGCAGCTTCTAGCCAGACATGCAAACTTGACCATTCTTGCAGCAGGTGAATCTATGCCAAAAAGATGCTGACCTGAAAATAAAGTGTTTTTTATTTTTCGTTTGTTTGTTGAATTGAATCACCGCAAGATATACATTTACAAAGTTGATCACATGTATGGGTTTCGGTCATACAATATTTTAACACCCTTCCCTTCACAAGTGTAAAAGAATTACAATTTCCTTATTTCACCACCAATTTCCTTCCTACCTCCCCCCCAACCCCTGCAGCCTGTGCTATTTTTCTTTCCTTTGGGGCATTATAGTTTTCTGAACAGTACTGAAAGGTTATCATGTTTATCCCATTACTTCCATCACTCAGTTCTTGTCCAGAGTGATCATTTCTAGCTATCACTAGTACAGTGGACTTCTCTAACCTCACTGTCTTCCCCCTTTTGACCACTTGTGGCAAACTTCCAACAGTGGGCTAGTCCTCCTGGCCCTTATTTCTACTGTCTTTTAGTATTAGTCTCCCATTATGGTAGTGTTTATTTTTTTTCTTTTGGCTCACACCCAGCGATGCACAGGGGTTACTCCTGGCTCATGCAGTCAGGAATTACTCCTGGCGGTGCTTAGGGGACCAAATGGAATGCTGGGAATTGAACCCAGGTCGGCTGTGTGCAAGGCAAATGCCCTACCTGCTGTACTATTGCTCCAGCCCCTATTATGTTTTTTTTTTTTATGTTCCACAAATGAGTGCAACCATTCTACATCTTTTTATTTTTTTGCTTTTTGGGTCACACCCAGCAGTGCACAGGGGTTACCCCTGGCTTTGCACTCAAGAATTACTCCTGGCGGTGCGGGGGGACCATATGGGATGTTGGGAATCGAACCCAGGTCAGCCGCATGCAAGGCAAACACCCTACCTGCTGTGCTATTTCTCCAGCCCCTATTATGTATTTTTTTATATCCCACAAATGAGTGCAATCATTCTACATCTTTTAAAGTCACATTTTTTAAGAGAACACAGAGGCAGCAAGCCTTACACAGAGGTAGTACCACCTCTTCCTACAATATGTAGAAAGCCCTTAGGTCCTTTTCAGTGTTTAACCCTAACATAACACTGGAATTGGATTGATTTTACCACTGAATTAAGAGGGGAGGGTGCTTCTTCTCTATTTCTCTGAATAATATAAATATTTATGTGCTATATGTCTGATTTGTTTTTTTCAATGGAAAGGCGTTTGTCCTCAGGTTGATGTTGGTGGGGCCCAAGGGTGACTTGTGTGAAGTGGGGAGGAGAAAGATGGTCACTTTCTCCCCATCCACCTCTGCCACCCGGGACCCAGGGTTACTGGGTTTTTGTCTCGCCTCGCAGAAAGGAATTTCAGGAGTAAACAAGCAGTGAAGTAAATAGATTTCATTTGGAGGGTTTTAAGGTGTGGAGGGAGAGAGATTGAAAGAGAGCATAATGCGCACAAGAGAGAACATGGGCTTTTCCAAGGGCAGAGAGAGCCCCTACACACATCCTAGCATTAGACACAAAAGCATGAAAGTACACATCTCAAGAGGGGAGATGCAGGCGACACATGCTCAGATGCCACATGTGCTCAGCCACATGGGCGCAAGCAGTGCATGGGCTCGGGCAGCATATGCATGCCCTTCTTTTGTTCAAGGTGGCCTTTACAGGGTTTCTCCAAGCTGCCCCCGTGTGGGGCTTCTACCTAGGTCAAAGTCTGCTGCTAAGTAAGTTACCAGGGAGGTTGGAGGTGGTGATGGTCTTCTTTGGGTTGTATCACTAAAGTTAATCAGATTAAGGGAGAGGTCGGAGGGTATTCGAGGAATTTCCTTCATGGAGAGGGGTTCAATCTCCTCAGGATCTGCTGCCCCAGGTCTTATCCATATCCACAAAGTGGCTCAGTCTTGGAATTTTCCCCCCAGAAGTTTTCCTGACCTGTTTCATTGCTGAGGGCCTATCCCTATCCACCTGCCTACATCAAGGTTAAGCCACCTTGTTAATTTGAGCGACAAATCAATTTGTACAAATCAGCATGTGGTATTCTAAGTAGGAGCAGAACATCACCAGGAATGATCCCTGAACATCAAGTCAGTAGTAAGTCCAGACACAGGTGAGGGTTGCCTCTCTCCCCCTATTCCCTGCACAAAAATGTTCGTCTGTGGTCTATGTATATGTTTATCTATGCATGTGCTTCTCTTCCTGCTTATTCCAAACAAAATGTAGGTGCTAACAATACCTGAATGCAATATAGTTGCAACACAATTTTTAAAAGAAGACAATAGTGGGGCTGGAGTGATAGCACAGCGGGCGTTTGCCTTGCACGCTGCCAACCCGGGTTTGATTCCCAGCATCCCATATGGTCCCCTGAACACGGCCAGGGGTAATTCCTGAGTGCAGAGCCAGGAGTGACCCCTGGGCATCGCTGGGTGTAACCCAAAAAGCAAAAAAAATAAAAATAAAAAATAAAAGAAGACAATAGTACAGGAGAAATATTTATTAGCACAAGACACAAGTGAATGAAGGAGAAGAGCTAAAGGGGGCTATCTTATGCCCAAGAAACAGTTTTCTATTCAGTTACTGGATTGAAGCCCTAAATTTAGCAATGACACAGTGACAAAGTAAACAGAGACAATGAAATTGTTGTCATTATATATGAGGTCAAGCATAAAGCTCTAGAGGTTCCCAGAAGGATCACAGCTTCTACTTGACAGTTCTTAAAATATCCCCTGTTGGGTTTCTGTGTTGACAGTAGTGGTAGATATCTTGGATAAAATCTCTCGGAGCAACAACATTGTTATGTTGATACACTGAGTTGTGTGTTGTAAAGAAATATGTTGTAAAGAAAGTTAACTATGCAGTGAGACTTCAATTTCGAGCAAAAATGTTCATTTTGGGAGGAAAGCTAATACAGTTTGTGCATAGAAAGTTCTGGCGGGTGATTCCACCCAAAGATAAAACATATTTTACCTATAGTTAAATAAAAATAAATGGATTGCAGGAACTTACCTGTAGATAATTCTAGTGTTGAAAGTGAGTCACTAGCAAATAGTAGGTATGCCCCATTGAGCAGGTACTTTTTATTATTGGTTTTTGTTTTACTTTTAGTCCACATTCAGCTATGCTATCATGGTTCTGGATTCAAGGATCACTCCTGGCAAGACTCTGGGAACTGTATGTGGTACTAAGGATCAAACCAGGTGTTCCGCATTCAAAGCAAGTACTCTATCCTTTGTACTATCTCTCCAGCTCAGTCCTATCTCTCCAGCTCCTGAAATGTTTTTTATGACATCACTGGTTATCATTATCTGTCAGTTGATGTTCCTTACAAAGAAATTTTACCACAAAATGTTGCTTTAAATGCAATTTAATAGTTATCTTTATTCTTAAAATTCCCTTGGATCATTTTTCAAGTAATAGATTTAGTTAATTGGGTTTATATAATAAATTAGGAGAGATTTTATATTTACATTCTTCTTTGCTAAATAGAAAAATTGCTATTCATTAACTCCCCAATTTCCTAGAATTTTAAAAAATCTAAACATCTAGTGTTGTTATTGAAAACTGTTTTCAAAACTCAAAATTGTGAGCTTCCACTAACAATTTTGCTTTTTTTATTCAGACTTTACATAAAAGACTGTAAAGAACTTCTCTGATATTTTGACAAAGTGTCACTTTACTTATTTAATGACAAGGAAATTAAAATACAGAATATAATACATATATACATATATAAAAACATTCGACATGACTGAATTAGTCATTTTCTTGTCTGCTTTGGTTGTGTTTTTATTAAATATTAGCCAATTAGTGATATGGCAGTCCTTAATTTTTTTATCGATTAATTAAAATAGCAAGATAACATGACTGCTTGATTTCTATGAGAACCAAAACCGACTGGGAAGAATTCCATCACTTGCGGGAAGGCAAATGATTATACTATTATAATAATTGGCATAACTCTGTGAAGAATTCATACCCAACCAATTTTATTTCTTGGTATAACCTAGTGATGAGCCATTGAGCCTGCAAATAATTTAATTCCATTTCTATGACATTCAAATTAATCAGATATAAGACACGATCGATGCCAAGTATTTCTCAAACTGTGAGACTGTGAGTACTTGGCATTCTTATTAAACATCTGATTTCTTTTACACTGATTTCTTTAGGCTCTCTTTCCATTTTGGCACATTATTCTTTATCCTTTGTTTTCAGGCATCAATTTCTTGCCCTCTCCAAAACTCAATCTCATTTTTACAAGGAGAAAAATAGTAATTCAGGCTTAGAACTTGATCGAAGGAAATGTGATAAATATACATTTTCTTTGTTAATGAGGTAAGAATGTAATGATTCAATGATACCAAGAATATTAGAAGGATCATTTAAAGTCTTTAGAAATCATCTTTGGGAATGAATCACAGTAGAGTCAAAGACAACTTTAAAGATTGAACTAAAGTCAATAAATCTATTCCAAAGTGGAGGTTTATGATGAGAAATGAAAATTATTTTACAGAAACTTATTCTGTAATAGGATGGTTGGTGTCACTTACTATGAACTGATGCTTATTGTATCAAGTCTACTTGTCACCTTTCAGGTCTCTCCTGGAGATTGCTGTTGTGCTCTGAGGTTCTGAACTAGATTGTACTTTAAGTTAAAGCAGTAGATGTATTGTAATAGAGTACCAGCATACGCTAGAGTGAATAGGCTGTGAATTCTCTCTTAAACTGTACCCACTGAGCACATTGGTCCATGGCTCCTTTATAACCTTAGTGAACACTGTGTTACTCAACAGTGATGGCTCTCTACCAGTCTTGATTATTAAAGTTCTGTCTAAACATCCATGTGGAGCTAAGACCTAATCATTTGCTTCTATATGTCCCAATGCTGATTAGTACATTGGTATTAAGCTTCTTCAGATCATCAGATACTATTTTCAATCTACCTGAACTCTAATCATCTTTCCCTTGCTACATTCTAGGTAGAGATCATGTGCTGGATAATTACCTTTTCTTGTGTTACCTTAAAATGTGTACTATTCTCTGATTGCCTTGTATATGGCTTCTCCTTCTATCTTTACCTGGTTTTGATATATCCTATTAATTATGTCCAATATCCAATCTCTTGATGAGGCCAAATGCTCCCAAGGTAATGGGCTGTGTTATGAAACATTATATCCTGTAAGCTGATTCTTTTTACTTTCATCATGAATCAGAGGAAAAGTGGCTTCACATCTTTCCAAGGCCAATTTTTAGAATCTTCAAAACCCGTACTTTAATACACCTCCATTTCATCCTATCTAGCTGATCCAGGGTTTAGATCCTTAAATAATTTGTTCTCTCATTATTACCTTTTTGTAAGAACTTTCAACTCTGCCTCTAAGAAAGTACTAGGTTTTCAGGCTTTAGAGAAACGAAAACCATCTCTATCTTGCTGTTAGCACTTGACCATTACTGTTTTTTCCTTTCTTATCTAAATGTACATTTAGAACAAAAGGTTTACAGTTGTTGCCTATTAGTTTTTACCATAAATTCCCTCCTTTAAGTTTTAGACTATGGCTGGATCCTTCTAGCCATCCTGCTAATATATTGTTCTAATAAATGAAGTTGGTGGTATTTTATTAGTCATTATTCATCATCTCTATCTGCAATAGTAATTGTTTATTGAGTAGCTATTATATGCTTTAAAAATGTTCTTGCTTAATAAATATTGGCAGAATATATTAGTGGCACTTTCCCCACTTTCAGAATAAATGATATGCTAAATATGCAATTTCTCATGAAAATGGGCCTATCATGGATTACAGTTCTCTTTCTTACTGGTCTCTTTCTTTCCCATCATTTGCTATTCTGTTCCCTGAGAATTACCTTTTGTACCCTTGGAGAGGTTTTCCTGCTCATTATCAGTTCCTTTAAAAAATAACATTTCTTCTTACCTGCCTTAGAGGCAAGTGGGGTTGTGGGTGGAGGGAGGGTCCAGGGATTAGGAAGGAAACCTGGGACACTGGTGGTGGGATGTACACTGGTGAAAGGAAAGTTGTTGGAACCTTATATTATGAAAACCAATATGAACAACTTTGTAACTGTGTATCTCACAAAAACTTGATTAAAAAATAAAGATATTTAAAAATGTTGTTTTTTCTAATAATATATTCAGAGCAGTGAAGGGCTCTATTACAAACCACAACATGATATGAACGTATCTTTTCATGCCCTAAATATAGAGACGTCCCTTGCCATATGTGAATTCTCAAGTGCCATACATATGATGGTCTGTTCTTTCCACTGTAAACTGGAAATGTACTTGACTAGAAAGTTTTCTTTGATTTAGGACTTAGTTGACTGTTGTATTGTTGATACAATAATATTATTAATATTAAATTAAATTATATTAATGGGCCTATCATGGCCCATTAATATTAAATTAAATATTAAATTCCTTGCCCGCATGCCTGGCTGTCTTCCCCGGGGCCCCTTGGAGGGGATGGGCTCCAGCTTCCCTCTCCACCCCGAGCAGAGCTCCCGGTGGCCAAAGACCACTGGAACCTAGCCACAGCCATGCTCAAGGCCCCTCTCCACACGTTCAGACAAGCTTCATGCTTGAAGGTACTGGCAGAGGAACCCAGGTGTGTGTAATCCCACAAACAGCCAACATCCAGAGATCTAAAAACAAGCTCCCAGAAGATATCTTATAACCTACTTCTCCCTCCGGGAGAAACATGCAAGCTACTGAGAGCTTCCTGCCCACATGGGACAGCCTCGCAAGCTTCCCAGGGTGTATCTATATGCCAAAGCCAGTAACGAGCTGAATCTCATTCCCTTGACCCTGAAAGAGCCTCGGCATCATTGGGAGGGCCGAGAAGAGAGAGGCTTCTAAAATCTCAGGGATAGGACAAATGTAGAGGTTACTATGACCGCTCGAGCCACTCGACGATCAACAGGATTTGTGACTAAATTCCTATGGTATTAATATTAATATTAAATTCCTATGGTAGCCCTGTTGTCACAAACTGATTGCCTTGAGAACCATTCGATGAATTGAAAACTGTTGAAAGAAATGCACAAAGCCAATAAAAGGCTCATCTGGCCCAGCCAAGGGGCTCAGGCACTTGCCCTGCAGGCAGCCAGTAGCAGCTCTGTCACAGACACCACTGAAGTGGTCCCAAACCCAAAACAAAGACTCATCAATAAGCATACAACTTTCTTGGTTTTGATATACTTTGTTTCCCATTTGGAAATGTCCAACTAGAAATCATAATTAAACAATATCAAGGGAAGAAGGGAAGGGTACCACCCTGGACAAGCACCCTGCCGACACACAGCTGGGCGTGTGAACTCCATGGGCACCCCTGGGCACCACAGTGACTGTGCCTGGGGCTGACGAGGGTGCCGGGGTGATTGCCCCAGTCTGCTGTGTTTGAAGCCTGCCCAGTCTCTGCCACACAAGCAACGGAAGGGGAGGGATTAAAATCGGAATTAAAAAGGTAAAAAATCCTAATTACAATTTAAATGACCAAATGTTTCTGTTTTGCTTTGGGGTCACATCCAGGCTGCCCAAGGGCCACTCCCAGCTCTGTGCTCAGGGGTCTCTTTCGGCAGTGTTCGGGGGACCCTGTGTGCTGATGTGAGTGGAACCCAGCATAACGAGCCCTTGAAACTATCGCCCTGGACTCCAATAAAATCTTTTATTTTGAAATACAAATAAATAAAACAACAAAAAAAACTTAAGATTTTTCCCAAACCCTGTTGCAGAGTCTCGGCAGCTTCCATGTAGGCTGCTCTCGCTGCAGAAACTGGCGTGAGATCTAGTCATTCCAGGCCCCTCTTCAGCTGGTTGGATGCGAAATTTACAGTGCTACAGTGCTAATATTAAATTAAATTAAAAGAGGGCGGGACACGCGGCCGATCCAGGTTCGATCCCCAGCATCACTTATGGTCCCCCAAGCACCACCAGGAGTAATTCCTGAATGAAGAGCCAGGAGTAACCCCTGTGCATTGCAGGGTGTGACCCAAAAAGCAAAAAAAGAAAAAAATTAAATTAAAACAATAAAATAATCTTATAAACAAATGCACATGTGTGGCAAATTACTCACATGACCCTAGAATTTCATGTTGCTCTGCTCTAGCATTTGAAAACCAGTAGCATCAGCACCTCCTTACATCCCCTCCCCTGACACATACACACCCACAAAAACGTAGAGATTAAACCTTTTTAGACAATCTGCACATAAACATCCTGACCCTAATACATAGAAAACTTTTTTATACAAATATTATTCCTATGGTCATGTTCTTTCCCTATAAATTATTGTATTTCTCTTTGTTTTCTTTTCTTTTAAAGTTAAACTATCTCTCTAATGCCCCATTAAGCAGTAGAAAGAATATTAGTTGATGAGTCTGCCTCTAATCCTCTGTGAAATCAGAAGTAAATGTAAAATAAGTATGCAGTAAGATAAACAAAACCAACAAAAGGTAGTTATTAGGAGCGATTCCCACCTGCATGTCAATCTTGACCTTATCTGCGATGAAATCAATCCCCCCACAATTTTCTGCTGAGCTCTGTGTCAGAAGTGTGGAAATGCCAGCTGATACCTGTGTATGTAGCATCTGGGTAGATTTAGGTTATTGGGGTCATGAACCTGAGGCTGAGGGACAAGAGGAAAGAAGTAAGAGTTTATCTCCTGGGGCCTTTCCGCAGCTGCACGAGCGTGACTCCAGAAGCCAGCTAAATTTTTCGGCATGGGCAGCTCCTCGCAGAATGTCTCCAGACTGAGAACTAAGCCGTGGCACCATGTTTGCCCAGGAGGGGAAACGTATTTCTCTCTCTCTTGCCTCTTTCTTGCCTGGTGAAGGGAGTGGTGACCGCCATATTATGACAACCACAGATGGGGTTTACAAGCTTGCAATGATCCAATATCTGGAAGAAATCTCCCTGGACTTACTTGCTAAAGTACAGAAATCCAAAACCATGCGGCCGCGGTAGACTTCATATCTCTTCACAACAGGTCTGACTCTAGTGGGGTACTCCTAACAATAATAGTGAGGTTTGTGTTGAAATATTGAACGTACCAAAGTAAATAGAAAGTAAAGTGAAATTTATCAGTTATGGGCGGGGGGGTGGTTTCCTGGATGGGAGGTATACTGTTTTTTTTTTTGGTGGTGGGATATGGGCACTGGTGAAGGGATGGTTGTTTCAGCATTGTATAACTGAGACTTAAGCCTGAAAGCATTGTAATTTTCCACGTGGTGATTCAATAAAATAAAATTCTTAAATTAAAAATAATAATAATAAAAATTAAAAAAGAGTTTATCTCCTCCTTCCCCCTCCCCTCGCTTTGGGTGCAGGTTGGACAGATGCTACTTTCATTGCATGATTCTAATTCACACTGGCCAGGGCCCAGCATTGTGCCTATTGCCTGAACTTGGCCCCTGGATTCTCAGCCCTTTTATTCTAGAAGGTGAGAGAAGCTTCTTGAGTTGTTGACCCTTGGGTTTCCTTATGGGTCCCTCTCAGTCTTCCATTCCATTTAATCAATTCCCTGTACATAATTTCATGTCCAAAATCTTCAAATTTCTTCCTAGCTGGATCACAAACACAACAGAAAGAAAGCAAATGATATAGATTCTGTTTCTTCCATACATGTATATGTATACATATATGGAACTATATAAAATATATATGTATTTTATGACTAGGTGAAACAATTTAAGTGCATAACTTAAAAAATTCTCAACCTCAGTTTTTATTAATCATTATGATTATTTTTTTTGCCACACCCTGTAGTACTCTGGGGTTATTCTTGACCCTCATTCACTTCTAGCAGTGCTTAGGGACCACTTGGTGCCAGGTTGAACTTCAGCTTTCCATACGCACTCTAGCTCATTGCTCTTCTGCCTCATTTCTTTGTTAAAGACAAATTCACATTGCTTTGTGTGAATCTGCCACTAAAATCACCTTTAAAAATTTCCCTTTTTAATCTATGTTTAATGTTTTTAATAATACTCTCTCTTAGTATACTGTCCACAGCTCTGACATTTTGTACCTGTTTTTTTTTTTTTCAGTCCTCTTTGGTAGATATGAACTTTGATACTGAATTTTCCTAAAGTTTAAACTTACTATCATGCATTTATTCATGGGATCTCATTTTTAGACCAAGATTTTCATTCTCATTTCACCATTATGCTTTCTTCCCCTAAATCAGCTTCATATGAAAATAGTTATCTGGACTACGTTTGACTTTATTCAACTCATTCAAACCAGGGCACACTTTTGATTCAATAAATTAACTACTGTTGTTATTGGGTTAACAACAGTTACTGTTATCCAGAGCTCTGGGGTACATATTATGAGAAGCAAGTAAATAGAAAAGCACACATGAACCCCTTATCTCTTAGTGGGAGGAAGGAGGTCCATCTGACTTGCAAGAGTCAAAGATATAGAAAGACAAGAGTAATAGCTGTATGGAAAGTGCAGCTACATAGAATGATTTATGCTTAATTTTTTTGTGTGGGGACACCACATTCTAAGAAGTGCACATGACCAGAACAATGTTGTAACTAGACGGTGAAGGTTAAAACACATGCACTGTGAGAAGTGAGCTTTAAATAGAAGAAAGTGACCTAGCATTAGCTGCAGGGGGTAAAAAAGTCATTCCAGGGCAGGGAAAAAAGAAAACATGGAACCTTCAAGTTTCATGAAGTAAAGTGCAAACGGTCTCAGCTTGAGTGTGGAAAATTGATTACAAAGCAGAGGTGGGGAAGAAGGGGAGAACCAGAGACCAGTATAAAGTCCTGAGCAACCAGGAAGATGCTTGATTTAGAAGACAAAGAAAGGCACATGGGAAACAGCTAGCCTTATCTCATTTCCACATTTAGTCCTGAAAACCTTAATGTATTCGTGTCTTTAGAAGTCTTTAGAGAATTGTCTCTACCATGTGAGCCCAGAACGGAAACCTGTATGTAGATGTCTGTGTGTATTCAGGCCCTCTGCTTGGGCTTGGAGGTTAAGTAAGTACTGTGTATATATTTAAATGGTTTCAATAAAGGTTGAAATCTTGAGACTAGTGATTTATTTACTATTTTTTTTCTTTTATTAATATTGTTGTTGGGCTGGAGTGATAGTACAGTGGGTAGGGCATTTGTCTTGCACTCGGCCGACCCAGGTTCGATTCCTCTGGCCCTCTCGGAGAGCCTGGCAAGCTACCAAGAGTATCTCGCCTGCATGGCAGAGCCTGACAAGCTACTAGTGCCATATTCAATATACCAAAAACAGTAACAGCAAGTTTCACAATGGAAACATTACTGGTGGAGATGTTACTGGTGCCAGCTTGAGCAAATTGATGAGCAAAGAGGATGACAGTGACAGTGACAGTGATTAATGTTGTTGATGTTTGAGGGCTATATCCTGTAATGCTCAGAAGTCATTCAAAATAGTGTTTGGGGGACCACGTGGTGCCAACGATCCAGCTCGGGTCTCTGTATGCCATCTATCTTTCTTCCTCAGGAAATTGGTTTGGCTTTGGGGATTGATGTTTGTGGGCAGGGAAAGCTCTGTGCTTGGGAGTTGTCCCCAGTAATGTTTGGCAGATGATGTGGCACTAGGATCAAACCCGGCCTCTGGCAAGCTAAGCAAGAAGACTATCCTTTACACCATCTCTCTGGTCCCCTTGTCTATTTTCTTCAACAAACCATTGCTTATTGCTATAAGCAGATAGATTATTTGAGAATAGAAAATAGATCCAATCCAAAGGGGAATATTTTTTGCCTTTGTAATGAAGTTACATCTTCTCTATCTCCTACACAGTAACATTGCTCTCATATTTCTCCCATACACCTTTTCCCCTAATGATGGAAAGCCAAGAGACGGAGTGGAGCATGATATCTGAGTTTAAATGAGAATCCACTTCCCCTAGTATAGTGTCATTACCACTAAGAAGGCATGGACTATTGGTAGGGCTGTAAGCTTTCACAAATAAAAACAAAAAACACTTTATTTAATTTGATTTTTAAACTATAGGTTAAAATAGTTTTAAGTGCCCAAAAGTAGAGAGAGAGTGTGGAGAATATTGTCTGCCATGGAGGCAGGGGGAGGGTGGTGAAGGGGGTATACCCTTTGGTTGTGGGAATGTGCACTGGTGGAGGGATGGGTGTTTAATCATTGTGTGATTGTTACTCAAACATGAAAGCTTATAACTATCTCATGGTGATTTAATTAAAATAATGATAATTAATAATAATAAATAAAAATTTAAAAATAGTATTAAGTATATCCTGTCCAATATTTGAGCCTTTTTATTTAAAAAAAAGTCTTGTTATCTCTCTGAAATGCAAATGTAACAGGCTTGCTGACATGTGTTTTCCTTTTCACATGATATAGGGGACCTAACCCCTGTCTTCCTCTCTGGCTTTCCCTCAGGGTCACACAGTCCAACCAGCTGCCATCAGGGATTTACTCACATTCACTCTTCTCTATCTGAACTAGGGTTTCTGTCCTTAATCCCAGATCTTGAAATTTCAGGACAGGATATTAGATTAAAATGTGATTTCCCTTGTTCCTATTGTGGCTTCTGTCCCTGCAGATAAGGTCAAAGGTCTTGGGTGAAAAGGTCAATATTTGCTATAGGGGGACAGCAATGGTGAATTTAGTCTCAGGAGACTCTACAGGTTTTTAAATAGCAAGGCCTATTTGTAAAAACTTGTAAACCTGTAAAAACTTTCCTTATGTCCTTGTGAATCCAGGTAGATACTGAGTTTCCTCCCAAAACTCAATCCTTCCTTAGGCTGCTCACTTACATTTATAGTCGGGCAGATGCTCTGTCATCCCTGACTGATGCACGTGAATCAGCTATAGAAACTTCTAGTCACAAATGTATAAAGTATCTGGCTTCTATCCAAACCAGAAAGGACTGCAGTAAAGGAACTTTTGTAAGTTATGCTGAAAATAATGTTAGAGTTTTGGCTAAATTGGTTTCCTTTGGCTTTTAGTATTGTCTATGCTGTAACTTCAAGAATCTTGTCCCTTCGGACAAACTAAACATTGACGTATGGGATTGAAATTCTTTGAACCTAGATATGTAGGCTCAAAGTCAAGAAAATCAAGCTTAACTTTATATTATGAAGAATAAGAATAAAGAGTTTAATTAAGTTTCTATTTGTGAGAATAAGCTGATCCTGAATATAAAATAATTGGCTTCTGGCTGAAAAGTTCATTCTTGACATCAAAGGGAATTTTTCTCTGCTTTTTGCAACTGCTTACAAAGGACCATGGCAGTGTGAATCTCTAGTTGGATTTCTCTGGATGAATAAGCAAATGTTACAAGAAATGTTTGTTTGCTTATTTTTTATAATGCTACTCAGTTTTAATCGAGTACCACTCAAGATGTTGGGAATCATAAACGTTTTCAAAAAGAAAAAAATTGTCTTTATTCTCAGGCAAGAAGCCATTGGAATAATCCCTTTTGCTACTCTGCCAATATTTTCATAAATAAAACGTTGCAACCCCCCCTTTTGTTTCTTAAATGTTTCATAAACCATTTAAGCATCAAGTTAATTATCAGGAGGTTGAGGAAGCTGTGTCACAGCCCAGGTCAAGTTGTTTTTTCCTGATGCGGAGGTAGAGAACCCTGAAGTGAACTGTCAGTGA
Organism: Sorex araneus; assembly: GCF_027595985.1. Lineage (NCBI taxonomy): Eukaryota > Metazoa > Chordata > Mammalia > Eulipotyphla > Soricidae > Sorex > Sorex araneus. Next base: position 416,531,576 of record NC_073302.1, read on the forward strand.
TTAGAACAAATAGGCCAAGCTAGGGAACTGTCCCCGGAGGTGAATTATTTGAGCTGTCTTTCAGGACAGTACTGAAAGCTTTGTAAAGAACTACTCATTGTCTGTATGACTTCAGAACTAGCATAATGCTATAGCTTATTCATTCACATCTTTGAATTTTAAACTCTCTGGCTAATAAGTTAAATAATTCTGTAGAACAAATACATATGTATAAGGCCAGTGACATCAGACTAATTGGCACTGCAGTTACATAAAACTCCTTAGAGAAATCTAGATTTGATGTAAAAATAAAAATAAAAGAGGAAAGTCTCATTTTTGCAAAAGGAGGACAACTTCTCTTGAAAAATGTTCCTTGTTTCTTTTCAGGACTTCATGACTGATTCTGTGCATGAATTAACTGGATTCACTTCTTGTGGTTTGCCAAACTGCTATCTACGGCTTACAGAAATTAAAGGTATTATTGTATTATAAACAAGCAGACACTGTGCTCATTCTGTCAATGAGCCATGATATGCTGTGCTTAGAAATAAGACTGTGCTTGATTTCATTGATTTATTTCAAAACTTCTCTCAGTTAAGGGGTCCTTGGAGGTTTAATAACTTTCTGCTATAGACTGTAGCAGATGTATTTGGCAGGGTGGATAAAATATAGCCATTAACATATAAATCCAATTCCTTATCAAGAATACATTTTAAAGTTGATGACAGGACCTAAAAACTATCATTTAATACCATTACTTTCAGCAGCATTTTTGCTTGACATGGATGCTTTAGTGATTTAATGCTATAACTGTAAAATGTCAAGAGGATTTATCTGCATGGAGCAGAACAATTCATATTATAAAATAGGAATAAGAGCTAAAATACCCCTTCTCTGACCTATGATATTCTCCAGTTTGGAACAGAGGGAACTGGTGCAACATCAATTAGTACTCTCAATATTGACATTAGAATATTTTTTCTCAAATTATATTCTATAGTAAAAGGCAATTGTGTCTAGAAGTCATGAAAGAAAATGAAAGCTTTTCTATTCACGGGCAGCAATAGTTTCCAGTTCTATCAAGCTCAAGTAATAATTGTATTAATTATCAAGTAGAGAGCCGAACTTGAAGTTAATTCTGATATTTTACAGAAAAATAAGAGGGAGAGAAATGCCAATCTATTGGACTATGTCAAATGCAGTCATGATGCATCCCTGCTGTCATGTTGATGGTTGTTTCCATGGAAACAAGATGTATAAAAATAGCTAATATTCTTTTTTGCATAGGAAATCAAGTTTACATTTTTTCCACCAGCACATTTTCTCTGCTTGACTATGAGAGTTATCGTTGAGTTTAACATGTTTCCTCCAGCACATTTTCTCTGCTTGACTATGAGAGTTATCACTGAGTTTAATATGACTTCTAAGTAAGTGTGATCGGTGCTGTGGTAGAGGTATATTCATAGTGCATGGAGATTCAGCTGATGAACGTCACTAGTCCAGACTAATCAGGAAGATTCCATGAAAGAGATGACATGGGAGTTGTCTGGAGAGACAAGGAGGAGTTATCTGAAGAATCAAGACAGTCCAGGCAGAAGAAGAAAAAATGAGAGAGTAGTATAGAAAAGGTGTTCACGTGTTCATTGTTTTTCATCCCCGTGATTTTAAAATCCACTGGAATTTTAAATTATATACTTGTAGACCTAAATCTACTGTGAATTTTTAATTATTATAAACTCCTAGACCCAAATATACATATATATGCCATGTATGCTATATACACATACAAATTGACCAGAATAAAAGGAAAGAAAAGAGAAAAGTAAAGATCATAATATAGAAAGAAGTAAAATCCATTATAGGAGACATTTATGACCCCACTTAAAATAGTTACTCGTAAGACAGTGTGTATGGTACATTTGTACATTTTTACTTGTCAATATCTGCTCTTCATGGAAGCAATGGCACACTGACCTTCATTGGAGATACATACTGTTCCCACACAAGCCCCCAGGTATGGAAGAATCAAACAATCCTATCTTTATAAGCATGCAGTCTGGCCAACTGAAGTTATTTCATCATAACCACAGTAACTGGTTCAGAAATAAGTACATAAGTTTGTGCTCATTCCCTATTATAATGTTAGCACATTACTTAAAACCTAGTGACCTAAACTCAAAGTTATTATCCTATATTTGTAGCACTGTAGCACTGTCGTCCCGTTGTTCGATTTGCTTGAGCGGGCACCAGTAATGTCTCCATTGTGAGACTTGTTGTAACTGTTTTTGGCATATCATACACACCACAGGTAGCTTGCCAGGTTCTGCCATGTGGGTGGGATACTCTCAGTAGTTTGCTGGGCTCTCTGAGAGGGACGGAGGAATTGAATCCGGGTTGGCTGTGTGCAAGGCAAACACCCTACCCACTGTGCTATCGCTCCAGTCCTCCAAAAACTAACTAAATAAAAAAATTTAAAAGTTAAAAAGAAATCCCTGGGACTGGAGTGATAGTACAGAGTGTAGGGCGCTTGCCTTGATGCAGCCAACCCAGGTTCAATCCCCAGCATACCTGAGCACCACCAGGAGTGATTCCTGATTGCAAGGGCAAGCAGTGATCCTTGAGCATAGCCAGGTGTGGCCCAAACAAAAAACCTGGAACCTTGCTCCATACCAAGTATGCACTCCACTCCTCAAAGTTATTCTTTCTCTCTCTTTCTCTCTCTCTCCTTCTCTCTCTCTCTTCCTTTCTCTCCTCTTTCTCTCTCTCTCTTTCTTTTCTCTCTCTCTCTCTCCCTTCCTCCCTCCCTCCCCTCATCTCTTCTAAAACTCATTGGGTGTGTGTGGGGGGGGAAGGAAGACAGTAAGGGGTTAAGGTGTTTGTCTTGCAGGCCGCAGACTCCAGGTAGGGACTGACCCCAACCCCTAACCCCAGATGGCCAGTCAGCATCACTGTGTGCCAACTGGAGGCCCCCAGCTCCCCATCCTCTGGCCTCGCACTGAACTAACACTAGGTCACAAGCCCCTAAATCCCATCTCTATATTCCCTGAGCACCACTTGGAAGATATACCCCCCAAAAAAGAGAGGGGGAAAAAAGAAAGTACTCATTAGAATGACTTTTCCTGGCCTCAGTCCCTTTCTGCTTTTCTCATGGAACCCTTATAGTTTGCAAGGATATTCTCAGAAGAGAAAGACCTACAAATTCTGAGGAAAATCAGATTTTTTCAGCTGTCTGGTCTTCAGGGCAGTTCTAGCTGGCAGGGCAGCAGCGGGCTGCCCTGTGTGTCCACAGGGCATGCGCGAGGACAGGCAAGGGCACGCCCCAAAGACAGGCGGCGCTGGGAAGCCTCTTGCTAAATCACTTCCTTTCCCTCCCACCGTGAACGAGCGCACAACAGCAGCACCGAAGAGTGGGAATAATCCAACCTGGATTATTCACGTCACAGAACATGGCTGAGTGTGATGTTTCACTTGCTCAGTCATGTTCTCCTTCATCTCTTATAGAATCTGAAGCAGTTTAGCATTCGGTACAATAGAAGAATCCAATTATTCCGTTTCTGACAAAACGCATAATACAAGTTCCTGAAAAACAAAGCAAAACAAAAAATGAAAATAACAGCAACAAAAAACGGGGCCTGGACAGGTGGTTTAAAGGACTGGAGCATATGCCTTGCACGTGGGAGCCCCAGGTCCAATCCCCAGTACCTCTTGTTCTCACAAAGCAATGCCAAGAGCAACCCCTAGGCACAGAGCCAGGAGTAACTCAAGAGCCCTGAGTCAGCTGCGGTCCAAAACCAAATAAATAAAATAAAACAACATGGTTCTCTCCCACATAAGAACCCAAAAGACTTCCTTTATAAGAAGTCCAGGGCCTGAGAGAGAGTGTAATGGACAAGCAAGGCACCACAAACAGTTCCCCAGCAATGTCAAAAGTGACCCCTGAACACAGCTAGAGTAAGCCCAGAGTATGCTGGGTGTGGTCCCAAAATCAACCTCTTCCCCAAACCAAAATTGGAGCAAGAGAGTCAGATTACAGAGTGATAGCACAATGGGTAGGGTGTTGGCCTTGCGCAGGGCCGACCTGGGTTCAAATCCCAGCATCCCATACCCCTGAGCATTGCCAGGGGTAATTCCTGAGTTCAGAGCCAGGTGTGACCCAAAAAGAAAAAAAAAAAAAACAGATTACAGAAACTAGGAAAATGGGCATATTTTCATTAGCATCACTTTCATTTCCTTCTAGGAAAGTTGTGAACTGGTAACTACTTTAATAAAAAATAAAATAAATAGAATTTAGTTAAAAATTGCTTCTTTCAGTCAGAAAGATAGCATGGCAGATAGGGCACTTGCCTTGCATGCAGCTAACATGGGTTCAATCCCTGGCACTTAAGCCAGGAATGATTCCTGAGCACAGACTCAGGAGTAAATCAGGAGCACTGGGTGTGAACCAAAAATAAAAGCTTTACTGACTTTTTGCTTCATTTAAGGCCTACTAACTTCCAGTGAGGTTATCAACCAAAAAAGTAGTACATTCAACACTAAAATTGTGCCCTGAGTACCACAGGGTGTGGCCCCCAAACCAGATAAAGAAATTTAATTAAAATTAGTCCCTTTTCCTATATCAGAAATCCAAAACCCAGGGAATCAGTAAGGCTGCATTCCTGTGGCCTCCAGGGGGAAATTTCTTCCTTTGTCTTTTGTAGCTTTTAAGGGTTATTTGATATGTAACTCAATTTTACTTCTATCTTCAAGACTAGCAGTACAACATCTTCAAATCTTTCTCTTTTATCTGATCCCTTCATCTCTGAACTCTGATTCTTTTTCCATATCTTCTACTAAAACCATGACTTTCTAATTTTGACTTCTTATAAAAAGGCTTGTAATTATATTGGGTTTATTTGAATAATTTAGACAAAGATCCCTATCTTAAAGTCCTCAGCTTAATCATCACAAAGATCTCTTTAGTGCACAAGATAATATATTTGTGCATTCTGAGGATTTAAGTATCATCATCTTTGGGAGCTCCTGTGCTATCATGGAGTTATCCTTGTGACCCAAGTCAGGTAAATGCGACTTTAAATTGAAGGTTCGGAGGGATAGTACAGGGGGTAGGGTGCTTATTTTGCATGTGACCAACTCACAAGCCCAACCAGAAATGATGACGGAGCTCGGAGCCAAGAGTAAGTCCTGAGCACCACTGGGTGTGGCCTAAACTCCCATCCCAAAACAAATTTAACTGGAAATTTCATGAAGGAGATGCCTCTTCTGTTAGAGGTTTATAATGGTAATTTTTTTTTTATTTTAGAGTTTCTTGTATTCATCTGTGAGCATTTGTTGTGAGTGCCTGAGAATAAAGTCAACATAATGAAAACACGGTACCGGATGCAAAGGAAAAGAATTCTGATGTCGTTGTAAGACAAGCTGTACATATCTCAAATACCTCTAGACTTTCATACTTGAGCCAGAAAATTCTACTTCAGTACAATCAGTTTGAGTTTCTATACGTGTTGATATAAGCAAGAGTATGGAGATGCATGAGAATAATTAAGGCTTCAAAACAAGGACTTGCACAATTTACTTTTATTTGATAAATAAATAACTGGCACTGACAAGAAAACATGTTAGAGGCAGAACATATCAAAAAAGAAATTTGGGGGCCGGAACATTAGTGCAGTGGGTAGGGCATTAATCTTGCACATGGCTGACTCAGGTTCTATCCCTGGCATCCCATATGTTCCCCCACCCACTCTGAGCACTGCCACAAGTAACTCCTGAGCATCGCTGGGTATGACCCAGAAAGAAAAAAAAAACAAGTGAAATATGAACTAACAGGAAAAAATGTCAGAGGTGAGAAAATATGAAAACTTTAGGTAAGCTAATGGCAGTGGAAATAGAGAGGAAATAATGAATTCAAGTCATAGTAGATAAACTATTGGATTTGTTGAATGACAACAGAGGAAATGAGTCTTGGCTTCTAGTTTGGGTGACTAAATGGACACTCAGATCATGAACGAAGCATTAGGCTGACTTAAGTATACAGATTTTAGAATCAGTGTATTGGTATTAAGTAAGTACCTTTGTAGATAAAGTCTATCTTGAATGATATGGATTTAGAAAAGAAGTTGGAATTTAGAAAGTGCATACAAGAGACACTAACATCTTAAAAACTAGCAGAGAAAAGGAGATCAGTTGATAGTGGTAAGTGGAAAATAATTGACTTTTGGTGATGATAATAATATAGTGTATATAGAAGCTGGATCACAATGTGTCCAACTAGAATACATAATATAAGCAACAGTTCCTCAAAAAGGCTAGCATGATGAAGAAAGTAAAATAACAAAAAATAGCAACTAGTATAGAAAAGACTGTCAAATAGCAAAAGGTGAGGAGATAAGGAAGAGTAACACTTCAAAAAAATTGATAAATAATAAAAAGAGAACAGTGAAACTGTCAACCAGGAGTTCAGTAGTGAGCTGTTAATCAAATTTAAAGATCTGAACCAAACTCCCTCTTCTTTAATGGTTTCCTTTTCTTTTTAGTAGAATTTATAGCTTTTGTTTTGACTCCCTACTGTGTCCTGTATAATTTTATTATAGTACCTATTACTATTTCAAATATGGACCTTACCCCATAAATTCTTGGAGAAAACAATATTATGTAGCTGTATTTTTCCACAGCAAATTAAAGTATTAAATTTACTTGAATCTCCTATTGACAGAGTGGCTTCAGAAAATATCAATTTCATGAATGTTAAATCCTTCTTAGTGTATCAGAAGAATTTTGGTGAATTATGTGGTGCCTAGAAACTGGTTCAAGAGCCTCTAGTTTTTATTTTGAATTTTCATTGAGGTGGTAATTTTTTAAAGTCTCTTCTTCAAAAGGATCAATATAATGTATACTGTATATAGACTCTATAATGTATCAAGGGAGACTTCAACACCACTTTGTGACCTCTTGATAGATCAACCAGACTCAAGCTTAGCAAGGACATACTGCATCTGAGAGAAGAAATGGAATAAAGGGATTTAGTAGATATATACAGGACACTTCATCCTTAAAAAGCTGAATATACACTCTTCTCAAGTGTGCATGGAACATTCTCCAAGATAGACCACATGCTGAGCCACAAAACATACCTCCATAAAATTAAGAAGATAGAGATTGTATCAACGATCTTCTCAAACCACGATGCACTGAAATTAGAAATAAATCACACACACAAACAGTAAATGAAATCAAACACCTGGAAGTTAAACAGCTCACTATTGGACAATGAGTGGCTTAGAAAGGAAATCAAAGAAGAAATCAAGAGATTCCTGGAAATGAACAACAATGAGGACATGAGTTACAAAAACCTATGGGACACAGCAAAAGCTGTGTTAAGAGAAAAGTTTATAGCTCTACAAGCATTCCTCAGGAAGGAGGAGCGAGCCCACATAAGTAACCTAACCTCACAGTTTAAGAGCTTGGAGAAAGACCAACACAAGGAGTTCAATTCGAACAGGAGGAAGGAAATAAATAATAAAACTCATAGCAGAAATTAACAAGATGGAAACCAAAAAAAAAATCCAAAAGATCAATGAAACCAAGAGCTGTTTCTTTGAGAAAACAAACAAGATCGATAAACCTCTAGCAAGACTCACAAAAAAGAAAAAGGGAGCGAGAAAACCCTAATTAACCGAATCAGAAATGAAAAGGGGGACATTACAACAGAAACTACAGAAATTCAAAGGATCATCAGAGATTACTTTGAGAATCTTTATGCCACAAAACACAAAAACCTTGAGGAAATGGTTAAATTCCTAGACTCCTATAGCCTCCCAAAGCTGAACCAAGAAGACCTGGAATACCTGAACAGACCTATCACCATTAAGGAAATTAAAACGGTAATAAAAAATCTCCCCAAGTGCAAAAGTCCTGGCCCAGATGGGTTTACTAGTGAATTCTTTGAAACCTTTAGAGAGGACCTACTCCCAATCCTCTTTAAGCTTTTTCAGGAAATTGAAGTATCAAAAACACTTCCAAACAGTTTCTATGAAGCAAATATAACCCTGATACCAAAAGCAGACAAAGATACTACAAAGAAAGAAAATTACAGACCGATATCCCTGATGAGCAAAGACGCGAAGATCCTCAACAAAATATTAGCAAATAGAATCCAATGACTCATCAAAAAGATCATACACCATGACCAAGGAGGATTCATACCAGGGACGCAAGGTTGGTTTAACACTCTCAAGTCAATCAACATAATTCATCATATTAATAAAAGAAATAATAAAAACCATAAGATCATATCAATAGATGCAGAGAAAGCATTTGACAAGATTCAGCATCCATTTATGAAGAAAACTCTCAGCAGATAGGCATCGAAGGAACTTTCCTCAATATAGTCAAAAACATCTACCAAAAGCCCATGGCAAGTATCATTCTCAATGGGGAAAAACTAAAAGCCTTCCCTCTAAGATTGGGCACAAGGCAAGGTTGCCTGTTTTTGCCGCTCCTTTTCAATATAGTACTGGAAGTCCTGGCCACAGCAGTTAGACAAGAAAAAAGATATCAAGGGCATACAGACAGGAAAGGAAGAGGTCAAGTTATCATTTCCAGAAAGGCTGGACCAGTCAGCATTCCCACCAACAGTGAAGGAGTGTCCCTTTTTCCCCACATCAACACCAGCACTGGTTGCTTTTGTTCTTTTGAATATGTGCCAGTTTCTGTGGTGTGAGATGATATCTCATTGTTGGGAAGGACGAGTAAAGAGAGGCTGCTACTGTAGAAATGACATCTGTACCTATATGTTTATTATAGCACTGTTCATAGTAGCCAAAATCTGGGAACAACCTAAGTGCCCTAGAACAGATGAATGGAATACTGTGCAGTTGTCAGGAGAGATGAAGTAATGAAATTTGTTTATACATGGATAGACATGGAGAGTATCATGCTAAGTGAAATGAGTCAGAAAGAGAGGGACAGACATAGAAGAATTGCACTCATTTGTGGAGTATAGAATAATATCACCTGGGGCTGACACCCAAGGACAGTAGATACAAGGGCTAGGAGGATTGCTCCATAGCTTCAAGACTGTACTACTACAAGTGAAGGGGAGAAGGCAGATGGAATAGAGAGGGGATCACTAAGAAAATGATGGCTGGAGGAACCAGTTGGGATGGGAGATGCATGCCGATAGTAGATAATGGGCCAAACATGATGACTTCTCAGTGTCTGTGTTGCAAGCCATAATACCCCAAAGTAGAGAGAGTATGGGCAAAATAGTCTGCCATGGAGGCAGGGGGAGGGTGGGGAAGGGGGGGTATACTGGGGATATTGGTGGTGGGTAATGTGCACTGGTGGAGGGATGGGTGTTTGATCATTGTGAGATTGTAACACAAACATGAAAGCTTGTAACTATCTCACGGTTATTCAATAAATTTTTTTTAAAAATTTAAAAAAATATAATGTATCAAAAAGAAATCCTGAGGGGAATTAAGAAGCAAATACAGGTGGTGTGAGTATAGATATTCCTTATGAAAGCTTGGATTTATAGATAAGGATATGGCTGGAGAAAAGAGGATAAGATCAAAAGAAGTTTGAAATAATTTTACCATATAGATTAACTAGTTAAAAACCTATATTGATGCTTGGATTCTTTGTTAATTTTTATAATTTTTTGTCCATTTACTATCACATACTCATGGAAGAAATATAATTTACTTTTCCCTGGCTCATCACAAATATCCTAAAGGAAATAATCTAGCCAAGATTCACAATTTATTTGTCCACTGGAAAAAAAAATAGATGTGCATGTGAGCATATAAGAATGAAATAATTAAGGATGGTGGAGAGATGGGATGAAAATAGACTGATTTTTAGACAATCCATTCATAGACTTGAATGTTCAGAATACAGATCAGTGAGTCCTTAAGAATTTGTATAATTATGTAGAAATGACATATAGAATATCTACTCTGTCTCCATATAATTTGAAGGAGTACAGTCCTCTGGTGATGCAGAAATCATCATTTTAACAGGTATTCTAGATTCTAAGTTAGTTAATTTGATAACATTTCAAGGTTGTGTACTGTGGTGATTAAGTGAAGTAAGATACTGTACAGGACTGGAGTGATAGCACAGCGGGTAGGGCATTTGCCTTGCACGTGGCCAACCTGGGATCAATTCCTCCGTCCCTCTCGGAAAGCCCAGCAAGCTACTGAGAGTATCCCTCCCGCACAGCAGAGCCTGGCAAGCTACCTGTGGTGTATTAGATATGCCAAAAACAGTAACAAGTCTCACAATGGAGATGTTACTGGTGCCTGCTCTAGCAAATCAATGAACAACGGGACAACAGTGCTACAGTGCTAAGATAATCTATAAAGATACTATAATTTAAATAAATAATTTTTTTTAATTTTTATTTTATCACCATGTGGAAAGTTACAAAGTTTTCAGGTTTATGTCTCAGTTATATAATATTCAAACACCATCCCTTCACCAGTGCCCATATTCCAACACCAAAATCCCCAGTATACCCCCTGCCCCACCCCCCACCCCCAAATGTAAAGACCTTGATTACGTTCCATATTGCAAAACAAAACTCACTATTGTTGTTGGAGTTTCCCCCCAAGAAAGACAGCCCTACTAAGGAAGCATTTGATAATTGGTTTTCCATTAAAAGATTGTATGTTTTCAGTTTTTAGAAAAGGTCGTGCGGCCGCGTGGTTCGGATGTGTCCCAGTCCCGCAAGCCAGAGCCGTGTTAGTTGCTGCTCAGTGTCGCCAGGGCTCCATCTGGAGAAGGTGTGCTGGCTGTACCTCCTCCATCTGGATCCCCGGTGTTGCTGGCCCGGTTTCGGGTCCGGAGCATTTCTCCGGCCACGTTGCTGACCAGAATGCCTGGCCTCTTCTCTGTTGAAGGTGGCAAGATGGCGTCGAGGGTGGGTCGAGGGCGTGACTTCCGGCGGCCCCACTCCAGTGCTCCCCCTGCGGCTCGGATGTGTCCCAGTCCCGCAAGCCGGAGCCGTGTTAGTTGCTGCTCAGTGTCGCCAGGGCTCCATCTGGAGAAGGTGTGCTGGAAAATAAATAAATTTAAATAAATATTAGATCTTTAACATCAGGAAGAATATCATTGCATTCTAATATGGTAAGAGTCAAATTCTAACAACGGATGAATATGGACTTAAGGACTTGAGAACCTGAGTCTTCAGCACCTAAGCTTGACAAGAAATATGCCATCAAAGAAGCACTGGCTGTGAGTAAACTGGACAGATTCAGGAAAGGAATAAAACCAGAGTCTTCCTCCAGATTTCTGGACCTGATGTGAAAAGGGGAACTTTACATAATGACTGGTATTGGGGTTCTCCAAAATTTTGATGAGTGAGACCTCTAGTCATAATGAAATAAAACTATACTTAGTGAAATAATGATATGTGGCATTTCTTATAGTCAAGAAACAAATTACACATGCCATTTTACTTATTACTAACAATGTTCTACCCTTTGAATCCACAAAAATGCTTTATTGTCTTTAAACCTAATGATCAAGAAATCAGGCAATGAATAGTTCACTTTGCCTATTTCACTTAGTGCATTTTTTAATTGGTTTACTTGGATATCTGAGAAGGAGTGTGAGGTGGACCTATGTATACCACTAATTTTGGTGTAACTTTTGGGTGTTGACCAACTGTCAAAACTCAAAGCAAGATATATTTTTTCTTGTGAATTTCCTATTCTAATAACTATCATTTCTATTCACTGAGGCTTCTTATAGAAGAGGTTCGGAATCCCACAAAATAAAATGCAAGTTTTCAGGTAAAGGTGCTTCTTCAGAACCTGGCAAAAATCTTATGACACAAAAGGCATCTTCAATGCTAAAGGTGAAGGTGAAAAAGACAGGCCAGAATGAATTTCTGAGTTTAGGACTGGAGCCATAGCACAGTGGATAGGGTATTTGCCTTGCACGCGATCAACCTTTGGCTCTCTCTGAGAGCCCGGCAAACTACCGAGACTATCCCGCAGCCCACACAGCAGAGCCTGGCAAGCTACCCATGGTGTTTTTGATATGCCAAAACCAGTAAGAACAAGTCTCACAATGGAGACGTAACTGGTGTCTGCTCAAGCAAGTCGATGAGCAATGGGACGACAGTGTGACAGTGCTACAGTGCTACAGACACAGAAAAGAAAATTAAAATTACTTAAAAACTTGTGTAGTCACCAAGTAACTAGGAAGGCCACGGCTCTTCTCTCGCCACCTGCATTTAGTGGTCTTATGCCACTTCCCCACGCGAGGTGCCCCTGCCATAGGCGGATGAAGGAGAAAATGAGGATCAGGCTGATTGATGATCAGTTGTCATTAATTTCATTCTAGCCACATGCCTGTTCCAGTCTCACCAAGTCCCTCATTCCCATTCCTTCCCGTCTCCCTTGTACATCTCTCTGTGCTCCCACTTGCTGCCCTAGTCTCTCACCAACTCCCAGCATAGGGGGTAGGAGCCACACACCTAGCACAATCAACATATCAAAGCCCTTCCTGATTGGTGATCAGGCCCATGGACAAAATGCCATTTACGGTTTTTTTCTTTCCTTGGTCCAATAATTTAATTAACATCTTAATTCTACTTCTTAATATTAGTTATTTTGTATGGACACATTAAGAGATACATTAGAGACACATTAGAGATAATTATAATACATTATAGGGTGGCTCTCCAGAGGGTATCTTGCTATAGATCCCAGACTACAATGCTCAGGCCAGATTACTCTTTCCTAACCCTAGCAGGGTCCTAATCTAGCTGTTACTTTTTGGATCATGACAGAATTTGTCCATGACCATGCTCCTAACTTATAGTTAAGTATTATGGCATTTTGGCCTGGCCCATTTCAATGCCAGGGTAGCTCACAGCTTGCCCTGGGTCCATTCAGTCCCTCATCGGGACCCTGCTTTTGGGGTGCTAGGAAGTAAGGGCAACTGAGACTTAAGTCAAGAGAACAGATGCCCAGGATTGAATATCATTTGGAGTCAATTTCCTTCCCCATTACAAAAGCATAGCATTAACTGTCTTCCTGTGTCTATACAAAAAGGACACTGCTCTGAATTAACTATGCAAATAGTTAATTTTTTAATTTAGTAGGTTAATTTTTTCTCTTCTCTTAAGGAGAAGAGAAAAGCAATATTTACAAATTAACAGAGTCTGATTAAGAGATAAAGGTGATTCACCAGTTGAGGAAGCAGAGCATAAAGAAAGAAGTTACAGATAAATGCAGAGGAATGGGAGCACTGTGATGGGAGTAACCAATAAACCTAAGGTCTTTGTGGTAAGGCAGAAAGGACAAACCAATACTATTCTTCAAAAACTAAGCCTGGGAAACTCACTTCATTTTCTTTCAAGTCAAGTTAGATTTTTACTCACTTTTCCTTATTGCATTCTTGATTCAAGAAACAAATGGATCAAGAGATAGAGATCTAGAAACAACTGTTTTAAACCATGAGTTACAAATCAGATTCCCTTATTTCTTCAGAAATGTATGTTTATCTCTGGGATGTGTGTATATATCTATATCAAATCTCTATATATCTATATCTAATCTGTATCTATTTATACACATATGTTTGGGCCACGTGCAGCTGTACTCAGAGCTTATCCCTGGTTCTCTGGTGTGTTCAAGGAACACTCCTGGCAGGGGTCAAGGGTCCATATTGGATGCTGGGGATTGAACCCAGATTGGTCATGTGCTAGGCAAGTCATTTACCCACTGTACTATTTCTACAGCTCTGGGGTGTATATTTTTAAGGAATTGGCTACTTCCAATGTCTCTGTCTCCAGGAAGAAATCATTCAAATGAAAGATTTTGTGAATTTAACAAACTTTACCAATGATCTGGGCTATCAGAATAGGAGTAACAGGAGCAATGCACATAACAGAAAATAGTCCTGTGCCCTGATCTGGTCCATTCTATCTGTCCTTTTTACTTTTTCCCTTCTTTGGAACCACATAACATTTGTCCTTTGTCTAATATGTTGCCCTGTAGCATTCAACTTCTGAAAAACGTATTCTCTAGTTTTCTACCAAGTATAGTAATCTAAGAAGAATATCATAACATTTTTTGATATTCTTCTTCCTATAGTAAGAAGGAATTTTTTAATTTACTAATTTCCTTCTTACTATAGGAAGGAATTAAAAAATTCCTTCTTACTATAGGAATTTTGTCCACTTTTGGGGGCAGTTTCTTTCCAGTGTTCTGAGTTTATTATTTCATATATTTCCTTGACACCCACCTCACTTTTCTTATACCTCATTTTTCCTATACTTTCACTGAGAAACATAAATACAAGGAAACTTCCTTGTCTTTCATTGACCAGTTCTGCAAACTTATTCATGTTGGTATTGATCATTGTCTTTTCTTCCTTTAAGGGTGAGGAGGATTCTCTTTGTTATTAAAAGCTAAATAGTTCACCTTGTTCTCTAGATCCCTCATTCAATGCTTTGTGAAGATTTCTTTTATTCCTCTTTTGAGTGTTACTAATTTATGCTTGCCAACTGGATCATTTTCATAAGTATATAAATGTTCTTATAGCTACCATCCTTACTGTCTCTTGATTTTTCCACCTTGAAGTAATTCCATAATATGTAACAATGCAATTTTCCCCTTCATCCCACTGCTAGAGAAATTTGGTGAAGGTAGTAATGATCTCTTTGTTGTAAAGCCCATGAATAAAGTTTTTCTCCTTCTTGACTTCTTAGAAACAAAGTTTGGCCATTTCCTACTTTTTTAGATACACATCTGGTCTTAGTTTCTAACCCCTTATTTACCTAATTAGTCTCTTACCTCTCATGTTTCTCTTTTTCTCTCTGCCTCTCTCTGTCTCTGTCTTTCTCTCTCTCTCTAAGTCTCATTACCTGGTTTCTTCTTTGTTCATTCATTAGTAAAATAAATTTTCTAGAACTACTCACATACTCTTGTCTATTAGCTTCCTATATAATATAATTCAATCCCTTGGTTATTAAAACCTAAATTGTTTTTCCACTTTCAAACTCTCCTCTTTGTTTCAGGCTCAAAATGATAAAACACATACTTAATATTTCCCATTGGATATTTTTGCCAATTATTTAATATTTTCAAATTATAAAATTTCTTTTTTCATAAAAATTATTCAATCCCCATGTAAATAAACTATCTCACCATATTTCTCAGATGCCAATCCCTGAAACTTGTTAGTCATTCTTTTCTTTTTTTAATCATTCTTCATTAATCTGTCTCTTGTTTTTCTCTACATTTTTATAAAGAAGTCACCAATAAGGCTAAGGAGTCCAGAGATAACTTTCAGGGAATCTCATCCAGAGGTACAGGTTTGATGGTTCAGAGTTCAGGACCTCAAGGGGCACCCTTCCCATATCAGTGGTGGGGGGAGCAGTGTCAGGGATGGACTCAGGCTCTCAAATATACAAGGCAATTTTCTACTTAAGCTATTTTCTTAGTATTTTGTATTAATTTACATCTGACATAAAATAAAATCTTTCTCCATAATTACTGCCATATTTTTAATACTTATATTTATTTTCAATTATAGTTTAGGTTATATAGGAGCAATGGTGTTAAAATTCATGGTACTGATGAACAAATTTACTGCACTCCCCAACACCAGAGTATCCAACATCCTCCACTACTGTCATCCTATCCAGGACATTATCACTTTCTATCTGATGAACGGGGCTGGAGCAATAGCACAGCGGGTAGGACATTTGCCTTGCATGTAGCCAACTTGGGATCGATTCCTCCATCCCTCTCGGAGAGCCTGGCAAGCTACCAAAAATATGTCTCCCACATGGCAGAGCCTGGCAAGCTATCCATGGAATATTTGATACGCCAAAAACAGTAACAACAAGTCTCACAATGGAGATGTTACTGGTGCCCACTCAAGCAAATTGATGAGCAATGGAATGACAGTGATGCAGTAATTCAGTGATACTTGGTGAACCACCATAAAGTCCAAATTGGATCCATCCTTTCCCTCATAGTCCCTTTTCAAATGATCACTTTTCAGAAGCTCAAGTGATTACTTAAAGTGGAAATCTAATTAGTTAATGGCTTATTATTCTTTCTTCAAACTTGGTCTTGGTCAAATATTTACATTTCTCTTTACTTTTACAACTACACCTTGACACTCTCTCATTCTTTCACTGGGACCTGGTCAATGCTAGGTCATTTTTAATGCCTTAAATGTGCAGACTCAGTCTTGGTGATTCTTTTGCATTGTGGTTACTTCACCTGAAATATTCATTTCTTGGTTGACTGCACTTTTGTTTTCTTTTCCTTCAGGTTATTAAAATGGTTTTCCTAATCATCTTAGGCTCCCATTCTCATGCTTGACCACAAACCCTTCCTGAATCTTTGACCACTCCTAATTAGCTTTCTAATTGGTTTTCCCTTGAGGTAGTTGGTTCATAGAACCTTGAAAAAAATCAATGGTAATTCCTTGGTACCACAGGACACAGAGTGAGCACTACCCCCACAGGCTCCCACAGGAACTACCAGCAGAGCCCTGTGTACCACTAAGAAGCCCCCACCAAAATAAGCAAATAAACAAATGCCCAAGATGTACTCAAAATAATTTGATTTGCACTGTAGTCTTGGGGGGGAAAACTGACTATCAGGAAGATTTAAATAGTATTCTAACTGATTTCATTAGGCACCCAAGAAGCACTGCTCAGAACCAATGCTTCTCAAAGTCTAGTTTCCCAGTAGACAGCATCAGTGTCACCTGAAAACTTATTAGAAATGATACTACTGGGCTGGAGCGACAGTACAGCGGGTAGGGCATTTGCCTTGCATGTGGCTGACCTGGGTTTAATTCCCAGCATCCCCCATAAGGTCCCCTGAGCACCGCCAGGAAAAATTCCTGAGTGCAGAGCCAGGCGTAACCCCGGTGCATCACCAGATGTGACCCAAAAAAGCAAAAAATAGAAAAAAAGAAATGAGACTCCTTAGACTCCATATCCAAAATGACTGAATTAGAATCTCTTACTGAAGCAGAATAACAGTTATTCTGAAACATTCTGAAGTTTAAGAACTGCTGGGGGCTGGAGCGATAGCATAGCAGGTAGGGCATTTGCTTTGCATGTGGTGCAACCCGGGTTCGATTCCCAGCATCCCATGTGGTCCCCTGAACACCACCAGGAGTAATTCCTGAGTGTACAGTCGGGAGTAACCCCTGTACACCACCGAGTGTGACCCAAAAAAGAAAAAAAAAAAAGAACTGCTACTCTACGATGAAGTCCATGGCGATTATTCCCTCTATCCAGATAGTGTGACATACTATATTTGCATTACATCTTACTTAATACATCTTTGACATAATAGACAGGATAGGCATTTAAGTCACTAATAATCAATGATAACAATGATCAATAAATGATTCTTGTAAAATTACAATTAAGGTGATGTAATAGCAGTGGCTCTCCTAGTAAGATCTAAGGATAAATTTAGCCTACTAGTCTCAGGAAGAAAGTATCAGAGTTAGAAAGGCAGCAAAGAGTGTGATTTTCTGAACTGCTGCCCTCGCAATTTCTTTTTCAGCTTCATTTATATTGCTCAAAACACTGTAACACTTGGTGTTTTGACAAGTGTGCTATTTTCACTTCTATGATTTCCACCTCTAATTCAACGGTGGTAAATTACAAAAGATATTTTTCAGAGCCCCACTGGTAACAGGTTACCAAACACAATTATTTTCTTTGAACTGGCCAGCAAGTGAGTCATTAATGGCCTACGTAAGTGAGGTGGATGTCTGCCTTTCCCTGTATGACCTGCCCCATATTGCATGTGAACAGTCTTCTGCTAGAAGCCCAGGGTGGCTATTATCAACACCTCCTCCCTGGAGCCATATGAAAATCTCAGTGTTCTCAGAATATAAGGTACATCCTCTCCATTCTTAGACATTTTATCTAACGGAGAATGCTCAGGCACCGGAGTTCTGTCATGACTGGCTTGCTAGAGAAAGAAGAAAACATTTTCTACTCTAATTCTAGTATGAAGTTAACATATAAGCTAGAGAAAAACAATGATATTAGTTCATGCTGTGCAGAAGTAAATTGTTTCTCCCCCTTGGATTGCTGTCTTTCATAAACCAAAAGCTGCTACTGGAGGTGGATACTAATTCTGGAGCTCACACTTGTTTCTGGCATTATTCTCGATAATGCATCATTCTTTCACCCCCAAGGAGAAACAATACTGCAGCTTTAGACTGGCCTATAGGACTGAGCCTTTAAGCTGTTTCTCTGCCAGGGGTGCCCTGGAGAGCTCTCCTCCCAGATCATAGGAGACTAACTGGTGCACATTTCAATGACTTTTCTGTAGGGGCAGGGAGAGCAGCAGCAGCTCTGAAGGGCATTAAAAGGATTTGCTAAACAAAGATACCCTTCCTTTTTAACCCCAGCTCTTGATAGGTGAAATTCTCAGTTGTCAACGTTCCTTTAAAAGGAAGGAGTCTGATGCTGAAAGAGCAGCTTCTTCCTAATCGTACTCTTTTCTGGTTCCTTAGTTTTTATCTTTCCAAGGTTACTGAAGATTAGCTTAACATAGACAAATCACTGCAAAATCTGGGTTTTTTTCTTTTTTGGGTCACACCCAGAGATGCACAGGGGTTACTTCTGGCTCTGCATTCAGGAATTACTCCTGGCAGTGCTCAGGGGACCATATGACATGCTGGATATCAAACCCAGGTAGGCCGCGTGTGAGGCAAATGCCCTACCTCCTGTGCTATCACTCCAGCCCCATCATTGCAAAATCTTGAAGGGAAAAAGAAAGTACTAGACAAATAAAATGGCAGACAGCAGAAACAGAATACTCTGCTTACCCAACTCCTAAATTAGACAACACAGACCACCTCTATGCTCTATGGCAGATGAGATCTGCTCATGCTTTAAAATATACTTGTCAGCATAACATGAGACCCCCATAGTCATGCCAGTATGAAGTTTGCGCCAGGCTGTTTCACTCGGGGTGCTCCATAGGAGGTCAGGTGAGAGCCCTTCCCCACCCCAAGGGACCCAACCCTGGCAGTTGACCTCCACAACCGAACTTCTGCCTCGCTCAAGTCCATTCCCCACACGCTGAATCCTCACATATGAGTGAACATATTCCTGGACCATGTGGCCACATCATAAGACATTCCCTACCCATTCTCCATAATTAACACACCATATTTGATGGGGTTCAGACAGCAGGAAACAACTCATAGAGGGAAATATATATATGCATATATACATATTTTCATATGTATAAATATATATATATATATCAAAGCTCACATCACCCAAACTTTAACAACATGTTAGTGATATCCTTTAGAATGTCTTAATGGCTCCTGCCAAAAAAAAAGAACAATCTTCACATTGTTTCCTATATGAACACTTTTTTTAAGCATGTTCAGCAGTTCTTCATAACACACAATGCAAAATACATTATTTCGGTTGTGTTTTGGGACAGAAATTGGGGCTTGGGATGGAAACATCCCAAACTTGGTGGTGGGAAGGTGTAATGGTAGTGGGATTGGTGTTTCAATATTAAATGTAATCAAATACTGTGAACTAACTTATAAGATAAAAAATAAAAATAAATAAAATAAAATATACTTGTGTCTCAGACATGGTGAAAAGAGTGCATAGACAGCTTCAATGATGAGAACTCATTTGGAAATTGATCCTGCTCTAGATCGCTCATAAAATGACTGGGGGAAAACAAAAAAAAAATTTAAAAACCAAGTTCATATGCTAGTAACATAACTGCCAATAAAATATGCTACATATTAATTTTTATAGAATATATAGTTCGTTGAACATCCTTATTACTGCTTTTCTCTGGAGTTGACCTCAATGATTAAATTCCCTGTTTCTTCACTCCTTTATACTCAGTCAAAAAGAACCCCATTGGGGCTAGAGTGATAGCACAGCAGGTAAGGTTTTTGCCTTGCATGCAGCCAACCCGGGTTCGATTCCCAGCCTCCCATCTGGTTCCCTGAGCACCACCAGGAGTTAATTCCTGAGTGTATGAGCCAGGAGTAACCCCTGTTATCCATCACCAGGTATGATCCAAGAAGCCAAAAAAAAAAAGACCCCCATTATATTTGGGGTAAAGGAAAAGAAGAGGTAGTAGTGTTAACATCGTAATCTTTTCTCTGTCATAAAAATCTTACCTTCATGTCCTTATTGAGTTTAAGTGAAGTTCCTTGAATGAAGCTCTAATGTGGAAAGGTAAGTCCTAGCAGGTGATCGGGGAAGCAGGTAGATAATAGATGCATGATGTTAGGTGAAGGGTTAGTGGCAATAAGGTAATGTCTGAAAAGATTAAATCACTGTCTACCTTCAAGTTTTTGTCTTGTGGTGGTAGTAAAGTTTCAAAATTTAAACTCTAATTATGGCACCCATGTGATTACTCAATGATTTCTCATTACATGACAATAAAGACTGGCATGTTAAAAGTGATTTCTGTTAAACTATCAGATCTTATTTTACATCTCTGGTATGCACATTATTAACATCCTATACTTTAGAAAGCATACAACATTTTATTTTGGTAAGTGGGGATTTAATTATTTACTCAGTGTACATATTTAATAAAATGCAAAGTCCGTGATTGAAGATTTGATCTTCCTTGCATTCATACTTTATTGTCAAAATGTTCTGTAGAGTTTGGTTGATACTAAAAATTCAAAATTTATCTTCTGAATAAAAGGAGAATGGACCAATTTGGGTTAGAAAGACATATGTCTATATAATAGCGTAGGAAAGAATGAAAACAAATACATAAATATTTCAAGACAGAAAACAGTCTATTACAATGGGAAAAAATAATGGGTACTATTAAGATCTGACTGTGATAAAAACATTCATTTTTAGCAAAATTCAAATTTAATAACATCTTTTCTAGTACACAGACAAAATTTAGATATAGCAATGGATAGTTATTTCTACAGATGATGAGAGAAATGATAATCAACCCCCTTGCATGCATGGATAATATGTTATCTTTGATAAATTTTAATTCATTTTTTTCACACCAATAAAGTGCATAATACTATCCAACTCATTTTTTCCTAGCTTATGTGTGAGTATAGAATATAAGCAAAACAAAATAAAGAGAAATAAAATGAAAACTAAAGAAAAAGTAGGTCCATTATTTTACACCATACACAAAATTTAATTAAACATGGATTAAAGCCAATGGTGTTACACCCAAATCCATCAGAGAAAACTCTCTATTATATTGACTCCAGGGATGTTTTCATGATTCAACTCCACTGGTAAAGAAAGCAAAAATAAAAATAAACAAATGGGATGAGGCCAAACTAAAAAACTTTTTTGCTCTGTGAAATAAACTATGGTTAATATAAACATATCCTAGCAAACTGAGGGAAATAATTCTGCCGCACATTTTATCAAAACACATAAAGTACTCATAAAACTCAACAACAATATACCAAACAACACATTATAAAACTTAGGAGAGAAGTTGAACAGACACTTCGTCAAGGAAGGCCTACAGATGACCAATAGGCATATGAAAAATAGTATTATTCATAGTTGCTTATCAGGGAAATGCAAATTAAATGACAATAAGATATCAAGTGACACCACTCGGAATGGCCTAGATTAAGAAGACTGGACACTGAAGAAGGCGTGATGCAGGGTGTTTTATGCATGAAACCCTACTATTAACAGTTTTGTAAACCATGGTGTTAACAATAAAATTTTAAAAAAGAAGAAACAGGGGCTGGAGCGATAGCACAGCGGGTAGGGCGTTTGCCTTGCACGTGGCTGACCCAGGTTCGATTCCCAGCATCCCATAGGGTCCCCTGAGCACTGCCGGGGTAACTTCTGAGTGCAGAGCCAGGAATGACCCCTGTGTATCGCCGGGTGTGACCCAAAAAGCAAAAAAAAAAAAAAAGAAAAGAAGAAACAACTGGTGTTAGTGTGGATATGGTAAAAACATAAGGAACTCACATTCATATTCATGGGATGTAAACTGGTGTAGTCTTCTCATATTTGACAACAGTATTGAGATGTCTCAAAATACTGAATTATAAAAATTCCATGTGATCCAGTAATTCCATTCCTTGATATCTATCCTAGAACACAAAACACTAATTGTAAAAGATAGGCTGTGTGCTGAAAGTAGGTAAAGGAAAAAAAAAGCATGGTAACCTCTCTGTGTCTATATTGCAAACCATAATGCCCAAAGGGCATTAGAAGAGAAGAGAGAGAGAGAGAGAGAGAGAGAGAGAGAGAGAGAGAGAGAGAGAGAGAGAGAGAGAAGGAAAACGGAAAACACCTGCCATAGAGACAGACTGTGGGGGAGTGGGGTGGCAGGAGGGAAACTAGGGACATTGGTAGTGGGAAAGTACACAGGTGGAGGAATGTGTGTCGGAACATTGTATGACTGAAACCCAGTCACAAACAGCCTTGTAATTGTGTATCTCATGGTGGTTCAATAAAAAGAGAAAAATTAATAAATGAAATAAAATTTAATAAATTTAATAAAATTTAATGAAATAAAAATAAATAAATAAATGAAATGAATACCTCTGTACATTGCATTTCTATAATAGCTGGATTTTGAAATAACTCATGCCAAACAATAGAATAAAGTGGGGTAGAAGTAGATGATGAAATACTATTCAACTGTAAGAAAATATTGAATCATTAGTATTTTCCTGAAATATGGCTATAACCACTGTATGTCATGTTAAGAGAAATAAATCTGAAGGAGAAAGGCAAATATTGAATGATCTCACTCATACATGATATATTAAAGAAACAAAGCAAGGTAAAAAACATTGATCATTTATAATCTTAGTTAATATACATATTTTGGCTGCTTTGAATTGTATTGTGCTAATCTTTGGTGTATATATATGTACATATATACATATACAAGTATGTTAATATAGCTTATTGCTACCTAAATATATCTCAATATTATTAGCAGTCACTGTCATCCCGTTGCTCATTGATTTGTTCGAGCGGGCACCAGTAACGTCTCTCATTGTGAGACTTATTGTTACTGTCTTTGGCATATCCAATACGCCACAGGTAGCTTGCCAGGCTCTGCCATGCGGGCTAGATACTCTTGGTAGCTTGCCGGGCTCTCCGAGAGGGATGGAGGAATCAAACACGGGTCGGCCGCGTGAAAGGCGAAAGCCCTACTGCTGTGCTATCGCTCCAACCCCATTATTAGCAGTACATCTTTTATTTTAATGATATTAGACCTAAGAGTCTTACCCACTAGTTTCCTCCCACTGCAAAATATCCCCGGAGTTCCTTGGCCGATTTTGTACGTCTTGACAAGCTCTCATTTCCACTCTGCTGCTCTACAACCTTGGAAAGTGTGGGTATGGACATCCCCTTTCCAGGGGGAGCTCTCCCAAGTTGTGTTTAGGTGGCCCAGAGACCATTCTGGTGATTCTTGGGTAAGGAGGCAGTGATGGAAAGGCAACATGGATGTGTTGTCAGGGTTTATGGGGCCTAAGGGGTGTCACAATCTTCAATGCTCAGGGGACCATATTGTACTGGGGTTGGAAGTGGGATTGATCACATGCAGGGCAGGCAATTTAGCCTCATTCTGTCTCTCCGGACTAGAGCAATAGCACAGCTGGTAGGGCATTTGCCTTGGACTCAGCCAACCCGGGTTCGATTCCTCCCTCCCTCTTGGAGAGCCCGGCAAGCTACTGAGAGTATCCTGCCTGCACAGCAGAGCCTCGTAAGCTATCCGTGGTGTATTCTATATGCCCAAAACAGTAACAACAAGTCTCACAATGGAGACATAACTGGTGCCCACTCGAGCAAATCAATGAACAGCGGGACGACAGTGACAGACAGTGCTATTTGACCAAGAAGTTTTTCTCTTAGGATTAAAATCTATAAGAAATGAATACACAATCATGCAAAAATATATAATATTTTTCATCACTATATTTATGATATTTTTGAACTATAAATAGCTCCAATTTCTGTCACTAAAATGGATGTGTATAATAGAAACATCATCATCATCATCACTGTCATCCTGTTGCTCATGATTGAATAGAAACATGATTGAATTAAAAAGAATTACTTATGCAAGCAAAAAAGCTTGCTGATATAAGAAATTATCATATAGTCTTATACAATTGTTTGTTTAACAAACAACATGGTTGGATTTCATAAATGTTATATTGCATCTAATGGTTTAAGCTCTATAATTCCATTTAAGTCCAAGAATAAGAAAAATAAATGTATGATAAACAGAAATCAGAACAGTAGTTTTCTCTGTACAGGGAAATGGGTGGAAAACTCATTTGAAAATATAAGGAAACTTTGAATGATAGTTGTTGACATACTTTTATTTGGGTTATTTCCATCTGGGTATATATTTCTCAGAAAGCTTTGAACAGACACATATGATATGTACATACACATCATTTTAAAGAATAAAACATATATCAAACATCTAGCTCCGTAACTTGAAGTGTTTGGGTAATTTTTAAGACTAATAATCTGATTTTCCTAAGTGTGTTCTACAGACTATAAAACATAATATAACACTCTTTCAATAAAGTTTCATCCCAACTTAAAAGAAATGTCATTTCAAAAATAATGACTCTAGAATTCTAGCCCTTAAGCCTTTGAGACTCTATCAGGATTTCAAAAGATTTGCATCCCTCCTTGTCCCCCCCCACACTGAATCCAAGCAAAGCGATTGCATCTCTTAATGGCAAAAAATGTGGTTAATTAATATTTATACTTTTCCGTGTCTAAAATGTAGTTCTCACAGGATAGGACTTAATTTAAACAAATAAATGGATTTAAATTTATCATGCTAGTCCAGCTATGTTGTGATTTGATTTCTCAGGGCACACAGAATTTATGCTATATATCTATATGACTAGGTGTTATTTATAGCCTCAATTTATGGATGAGATAATTAGACAACATGGAGATTAAGTTCCTTGATAAAAGTCATTCAGTGAGTAAGTAACTGATGTGGGATTCAGTTTCACATCTGTCTCCTTCCAATCATCGTCATTATTATGTCATACTACTATATTAAGTCACTTTCCAGTGTGCCTTATATTTCAGCTCTAAACTAAATAAAGCTAAACTTAAGTTAAAATAATCTTCCTAAAGATAAAAATGTTCTTCCTCTCTTGCTAGTTTTGAGTACAGGGTTAGAAAAGAAAAGATTCGATCAAAGGCTCAGGCAAGTCTAATTTGAACTTTGTGAGCTGGGACAAATAATTTTCTCTCAATGAGTGCTCACTTGCTCTAATTAGAGAAAATACTATCCATGCTGTTTTACCTCACAGAGGAAAAAGTATTGTGTAACAATCTTTTCAGAAAAGGATTGTGAAACTGTTTATGAAATATAAATACCATCAAAGCTTCCTAAAGAAGATAGTACTGAAAATCACTGCACTATGAAAGATCATGTTGAATTCAAACAAATATCTAATTTTTAATTTTTGAGTAATTTGTATATAGTTTATACATTTACACATATGTATATGTCCTTGTAAAATATTTTTAAATGAAGATAATTTTTGGATAATTTATATGGTGTCTTTGGTAAGATTTTTTGCTTAATTACAACCAAGGAGAACAAGTGAATTGTCCGTCAGTCTGAAATAAGATGTCTTGAACCATGTGGTCTCATGATTTAACCAGATAACATAACACTCATAACTAACAAAAATCTTCAGTCTTCAAAGGGTAGCTGTAAATACCACATACTTTCATATTGAAAATGTTAGCAGATGAAGAGTTCTTTTCCCCTTCTGAATAAACATAGGGTCCCATGTTATCTTTACAAAAATGCATTGTAACACAGAAGAGGGGAGAAATTGAAACATGTGACACTCTCTTTCTTTCACAGTGAAGCCTTTATTTTCATACCAAGAGAGCTCCCTTTTCTTTTTGGCATACAATTTATCTTCAAAGTTATAGGAAATTATTTGATAATCATTGACTAGGGGCTATCTAGCCTCCCTCATTTCAAAACACAGTGACAGATGCCAGAGCTTGGCTTATCCAACACCTATCTCAACCCATTACTATTTAGGGGTGCTAAGGAGCGGGCAAGAATAGACCCACATTTCCCAGTAGCTATGTCACTAGGATGCATTCAGGCAATAGTCAGATTTCCATGCAGTTCCATGTATGAGAGACTTGGAACTAAAATTGAGCAACACGAAGGGCAGTGGATCTTTAAGATCAAGTACAAGGGTTGTTTGGGGACAGCCCATGTAGAATTTTTAGTGACTTATCTGAAATGGGAAGTAGTGGACAGCTAAGATGGCAGCAGCCTTTTAGCAGTTAAAATCCCTGAACCTTTTAGCCATTGGGGATTTTCATACTTTGGCTGACTATATACATGTTTCTTTTTTTTGGTCCCACAAGAGAAGTTTGTGAGCTGTTTATATACTTAAATTTCTCTGGTCAAACTCAACCAATTCTGTTGCCGAGAAGAGTCTGGCTTTTATAATTAAAGGATTTTAACCAGAGTGGGTGCCGATCTATTAATAAACTTTGGCAAGCAATGTTGATTGCCTAACCAATACCTCTTTCCTCTCTTTCTCACTAATAAAACACCATTTTGGAAGACCTAGCAATGTGCATGGCTTAAAAATGATATCTCCTACTTCAATGGCAGTTAAGCATGCCTGTGGACCTAATTCTAGCTAAAGGCACATCTCTGTATAACCTTTGGTTCACTAATGAAAGCATCCTCTCTGCTTTTAACCCTTCTGAAATACAAATGGGGCAGCAAAGTTCAGCGTCTACTTTGCAACCATCTTGGGAAGGCCAGGAAAGGTGCAAGAACCCTGCCCGATGTCCATGATCCTGAGCATCAATGCTTACAAGTCCTTACATTACCTCTGGATTTTTTGTTGTGTAAGAGCATGCATGCGGGGCTGGAGCGATAACACAGCAGTTGGGCGTTTGCCTTTCATGTGGCTGACCTGAGTTCGATTCCTCTGTCTCTCTCAGAGAGCCCGGCAAGCTACCGAGAGTATCTAGCCCGCGTGGCAGAGCCTGGCAAGCTACCCCTGTGTATTGGACATGCCAAAAACAGCAACAATAAGTCTCTCAATGGGAGACGTTACTGGTGCCCGCTTGAACAAATCGATGAGCAATGGAGTGACAAGTGACAGTGAAGAGCATGCATCACCAATATTCATTTTTCAAATATTATCACATTGGGGATTAAAGTTTAAATAAATACATGGTGGGTGGTGGTGGTGAGGACTCAAGCATGCATGGTTAGTAGCAATTTGAATAACATATGTGTATGGTAACAGATAGTTTACAACATCCTGTATTAGGAACCTGGGCCAGATTACTGAATAGAGCCTCAGTTATTTGTCCTAGTGGGTCAGAATCTATTTGTCTATTCATTAATTTTATTTGTTCATTTTTCTAAAAAGGGTTTTAATAACCACTTAGTCTTTGAGAGAGATAGAAACCAAAAAGACAGTTCTCTAGGGCCCCACACTCAACTGTCTATGATCAAAGGACAGAGACCACACGGAGACTGATGTCAACTTTCTCTCTGAGACTCTCTGCCAGAGCTCCTTGAATAGCAAATAAGCACAATCGAAAGTATGAGTAGTTGCAGTCACTTGGAGTACTAAGACTAAATGACATTTGAAAAAAGAACTTTTAAAGCAATGGATATGATATTTGACAGTGGTCATAAAAACAGATTTATTTGCATTTTTTGATTTTGGGGGTCCACACTGAGCAGTAGTCAGGAGCTACTCCCAGCTTGATCCTGAGGGCTAGAACCTTGTTCTCCCAAAGACTGTGTGCTCAACCCATTGAGTTACCTCTCCAGCAGTCAGAAAAAAAAAATTAGTTTAAGTTTCTTCCATCTTTACCACTTTTGGAATCTGGGTCAACATCTCTACCAGATTCTTTGCATTGAGCTACAAAGAACTGGATTTTTCCGCTTATCCCCTGTCACCTTGAGTATGCTAGGAGTGTTTTGAGTGGACTCGTTTAATAGGGTACAGGGAAAGCTTTGGGGGAGGAATCCAGCTATGAGACCAAAAGGTAGAATAATTCAGAAACAAAAAGTGAATGATAGAAGGAAACTGGTGAGAGCACAAAGAAGGATATTAAGTTAATTAAAACAGAACTCAGGAGTAAGTAGATTAAAACATCAGGTGAGATTTAGTTCCCAGAAAAGAGAACGTATCTAGAGACCCGGGGGGCATAGTTTCAGGTAAGCAACAACTTAGGATGCTAGAGATAGTCCAGAGGGACCCATTTCAGCCTGTTTCCAGGGAGAATGTGCTGCGGAGAAACTCTGCTTTCCTCACACCCTCCAACAGCAAAGGATTGCTGAAAGAGATGCATGGTGGGGTAAAAATAAACGCCATTACACCCACCACTGCCAAGCCAGAACCTGAAATATGCTGACCTGCTTGCAGCCTGATACCTTGGGATTTCTCACCTAGACAGAAGGATTCTTGCATTTTTTCAAGAGCTTGGTTGAGCCTGAGGCTTCTCTGGTGACTCATACAGGGCCCTGAAGGCAGTGCTGTGCTCCCAGATACTCTGGTCACACAACTGAGATCAGAGACTAACAGAGGGAGGCTCCTGGGTGGAACAATCTTAGCTGGGTAGCACCTGCTGTTCCTCCCAGGGGACCATCCTGCCACCTCTAGCTAGAGGTTACAATCTCCTTGGCCCAGGGAGATACCCTGGTTCTGCTTGCCCAGCCCACCTTTTAAGGTGAAAGAAAGGTGACTTTTTTTCTTTCTCACTTTCTTGAGCATCCAGTTCTCAAGGTCTTGCCATTTGCTGAGAAATGTTTCAGGCAGTTGCAAAGAGGCATCATTCCGCAGCACGGCTAATAATGCTTCCTCCTAAATCACAAATCCCCCACGCTGAGTCTCCAGCCTTCCGGGCCTAAAGCAGATGGTTACCAAGGGGGAAAAAAAAAAAAGGTGCCCCTGCTTTGACTTTGCTTTCTTTTGGCTGGTATCAAGGCTCCACAAGGTCTGTTGCTGCCCCCACGCAGTTCTCCATCAAGGCTTAATGCTGCTGAGAAAGTGTCTCGTAGAGGCTCAGCCTGGAGCCAGCCTTTCTGCTCTCCACCTCCCCTCGGGTGCTCCAGGCATGCGCCTCCCTTGACAGGGGCTTCGGGTGAGTGCTCCTCTGGGCTCTGCACTGGCATTCTCAGACGGGAAGCACTTCTCTGTCCTGCTCCATCTCCCCCGAGCCCCCTCCTCCCCCGAACTTTATCACCATCTAATATCAAAATAGTTCACAACTAGGAGGAGAGTTGTCAGAAAGGTCAGGTTCTACTTCCTCCTCGGACCTTGAGGGATAGTTAGTTGTTCAGAGTGGTTCAACTTTGTGAAAATTACATTAGCCCTCCCCTTAAAAAAAAAAAATCTACCCACTCACTATGGTTTTAGTGGGAAAGATTTAAAAGAAAAAAAAAAAACAACGTTTTTGTTTTTTTTTTTTAATTTTGTATGGGCAGTACAGTATTCCTTTAAACTTAAATGAACTAAACATCACAAATCTGAGGACTTGATACTCAGGTCCTCTCTGGGTGCTTCCAAATGAGTTTCTTCCAGGGCATTCTGTCTCCCTGAAGGAACAGCCCCATGGTTACCTTCCTCTAACCTTGTTTTCATGCTGTTTGAAGGGATTTCAAGTCCCACTGCATCTTCAAATTCCAAATAATCCATAAAAGTGAAAAGCAACATTACCAAGTGTTTATATAAGAGATTCCACAAATCCCTGCAACCTAGGGGTATAGAAACACAGACCTTGTTAAATTCATAAAGTAAATGTTGCTATAAATTATGTGATGTTAGTTGTATTTAGAGTTTTAAAAAATGTTATACTGGATCTCTAAAATCTACATAAATGGTAATACCAATTCAATTTAATAAAATTTTTGAGGACAATACACATTGTAAATAACATCTATGCATAGCAGGATATAAGAATAATATCCATAAGTGCTTTTAGGTAAGAATCTTAATCTATAGTTTGATAGGAGGTCTTTCAATTTTAATGGAAGTTTTTTTTTTCAAGAGAAAGGAAAAAGTAATTACTGTTCCCCCACAATAATATCAGGATTTCACTGATATTTCAAACTATTATGTTTGAAGGAATTTCTAGATACCCATCAAAGTAAAAACAGTTTTTTAGTTGGAATACTGGAAGAAAGTATTACTTGAAGAATGGAACAAGATATGCTAACCTTCCTTCTTAAAAGAATAAATATATTTTATCTAAATAGAAATATATTCATTTCATTTTAAGACATGGAAAAAGAAGGTTGAAGTAAGATCCATGTACATGAGTATTCCAATCTGTCCACGATGGCAAAGCTACTGGTTCTAAAGGAAGAACCTTGGACTGATTGAAAGTCTGTCACTGTCATGAATGTGATGACTTAGTGCATCATGTTTTTGTCTATTTTTATAACAAAATGAGTGAATATGAAGAACGTATAGAATGCAACCATGCATGTTCATGTTTTAAAGAAGTCTAAGAAAGCTCCCTAAGAGAGAAAAAGCTCTCAGTGTCTCCCTCGGAGAGGTAAAGCTGTAGCTAACCAGGTTTCTCTATGGAGGCTTTCTCATGCCTTTTTGAAGATCAAAACTTGATCTTGAGACAAACTTTAAAATAGGATCAAGCCATTGTTTACAATCTCCTCTTAAAATGTCTGAATTCAGGCCCTTACATTGAGTATTGGGTGGCCAATGACAAGGACAGTGGAGGCAGGCGTAGAGCCATGTCCTCATGCTCAGAAGCAGGACATGTTGTTGCTCCTGAAGTACCGTGAGCCAACTGAGAAAGGTCTCCTGCTACAAAGTCATTCTTCCCCCCCCCCCAATATCCCTGGTGTCAGGGAGCTTCAAAATATGTGATTTGGGTAAAAATAAGAACAATAGCAACTACCATTGAATGTTACTACATACCTCGCACTTAAGTTATAAGCACTTTAAAGTTCTTTCCCTATGTTATGTTCATAATGTCTTTGAGGGGTACACAATAGTATGATCCCCATTTTACTGGTCAAGGATGTGAGATAAGGAACTTTGTCTAACACACAGCACTAAAGTTGTGTAATCTCTAAGTACTAGCTTCTTTTTCCGCAAAGTGGGAATTTTATTTACATTGCAAGGCTATTGTGGGGGTTAAAGAAATAATAAAGTTAAAGGAGCTGGTGCATTAAATAGATTAAACTGATACTCATTCAATAGAGCTATTAAATTCCTTTAGATTAAAACCCTTTAACGGTCCATAGCGGCTCATTTTATTTAGAGGTTTCTTACCTACCCAACTCAGAATCCAACTACAAACAAGAAAATAAGCGCAAAACCATCAAAATAGTGTAATCAAAATAAGCACTCAAACAACGCATTTGCCCATTATTCTAGCAGAGCCCCTGGATTCTTGCTGAGAGCTTATTTACTCTAAGGAAGTGGGGGTTCTAAGTTGGTTAGAGGCTTTCCAAGTCAGATGATTAGAAATGCAAATGAAGGGGGAAGAGTCTGCTAGGAGCCAGACTTGACAGCTGACAGTCTGGCTATAAAGGGGAAACGGAAGCTTGGTAATAACCCTAGAGAAAAATTTAAAGACACATCAGTCTGGATTCTGAGGAAATCAGAGACCCTGATAGCAAATTACTACACCACTGAGAAGCTTATGCCTGCACCTCATTACCTGGTTTGGAAAAGTTGCTATTCTTCTGTATCCTGAAACCCCACTCAAGCCCTGCTTAGACCCTTTGAATAGTCTTTTATGTCCTGGAATTTAGTAGTCTGTCTTTGGTATTCTCAACCTTATTTGACCTTAAGATCCTTAGGTGGCAATAACGTTATTGCATTCACCAATCTATCTGTGAGACTTTGACATAATGGATATTCAGTATATGCCCTTGGAATGAAAAAAAAAAATAATGCAATACAACATCAAGGTTTAAAAGGAATATGCCAGGAATTCACGTGTTCAAAGATAAAAAAAAAAACAATACAATGAATGTTGAAAAACTCCCATGCAAAATCATTACTGCTTTTGAAAGTATTCGCTTAGATAGGTAAGCTTCAATAACCTGGAAAATTAATGCCAGCATGAATTAGATCATTACTCAAGGGGTCTGGATAGGGTAGGTATTACTTTGCCTACTAATCCAATGGTGAAAAGAGGGCCACACGAAGACAGGAACTTAGGTCTTACATATATGTGAAAAGCTCCCGGAGCAGAGAAAAGAGGATAGAAAAGACAGATTATAAATGCTGGTGATAAATGTGAATGATGTCACAGTTGAATCAAGGCTCAGTCCTTGTTCTTTCATATTCCCAGAAAATGGAGTAGTATTTTTTTTAATTTTTAAAAAATGTTATTGAATCACTGTGTGATAGTTACAGTTTTCATGTTTGGGTTACAATCACACAATGATCAAACACCCATCCCTCCTCCAGTGCACATTCCCCCCCACCACCAATATCCCTGGTATACCTCCCTTTTCCCACCCTCCCCCTGCCTCCATGGTAGACAATATTCCCCATACTCTCTCTCTACTTTTGGTCATTATGGCTTGCAACACAGACACTGAGAGGTCACCATGTTTGGTCCATTATCTACTTTCAGCACGCATCTCCCATCCTGCCTGATTCCTCCAGCCATCATTTTCTTAGTTATCCCTTCTCTATTCCATCTGCCTTCTCCCCTCCGATCATGAAGCAGGCTTCCAGCTGTGGAGCAATCCTCCTGGCCCTTGTATCTACTGTCCTTGGGTGTCAGTCTCATGTGATGCTGAGGCTCTGCTTGGGGCAGGGAGAGAAACTCAACCCATGCCCCTCCGAGGGGACCCAGGTGAAAACAGCCTGGCGCGGGGGGCAGGAGATTCTGCAACACAATAAATAAGGTCCCCAAATTAGATTTCAGTCTTAGGGCAAGGGAACTACGCACCAAGGACTCAACTTTGTGGTACAACAGGAGTGTCAGTGATTTTAGACTAAATTTCATACCCATAAGAACTCAACTTTCTTTTTTTTTTTCTTTTTGGGTCACACTCGGAGATGCACAAGGATTATTCCTGGCTCTACACCCAGGAATTAGTCCTGGCGGTGCTCAGGGGACCATATGGGATGCTGGGAATTGAACCCAGGTCGGCCACGTGTAAGGCAAACGCCCGACCCGCTGTGCTATCGCTCCAGCCCCAAGAACTCAACTTTTGACATCAGGTTGACCCTAACCTAAAATCACTGTCAGGAACATCTCCCCTGCCTGAGAGACAAAGATATCTCTTGCTTTGCTGTTTTTCAAGAGAATGGAAACAGCACGCCATTGACTTGCTTGAAATTTCACAGCCAATCTGAATCACACTTGAAAAGTCACTCTGTGTGGCTCAAATTGTGTGTAATGAAGTGAATTTAAATATATTACAGTGAAAATGGGCAAAGATTAAAGCCTGTGTGAGTCCAGGGCTGTTTGTTCTTTCCCAGGGAGTCCCAGCCCTTCTTTGTAAGGTTCCTGTGGTTCCTTCTGAAATCTCCTCTTCTGATAGCCCTTCTGACAGCAGGAGCAAGGTCAGCTAAACCTGTAAGCACTCCTCATGCAAAACGCATGAAAGAAATCACTCAAACTTGTGTTCTTCCTATTCCCATAGCAAGAATTTCATTCTACTACTTAGGCAGATGTCTGGGAATATAATAAGGGAAATTTTAATAAGCTGAAGGCTTCTGGTTTCCATTTTCTCTTCTTTTATAAATTTGGTTTCTGCTGTTGTTCATTCACATTCCATGCCCTTGGTAGGCTATTTTTAGGTTCCATATTTCATAGCTTATAGAGGCATGGATTAAGTTTCACATGTAAAATGAAACCTGTGAAATCTCTCTCCTGGGGTGAAAGAACTCACCTAGCACCTGGGGTGATTTTGCAACCTGTGCTAGAAACGAGAATCAGGTTTCAGCAGTGAATACAGATTTATGCAGCTTAGGAATCATGCTGAAAATAATATAGAGGTAACCGAAATGTTGCTTCTTTCCTATGTAAGAGGATCTGAAATAAAGCTAAACAAGACAAAGTTATCACATCATTATCCATGGACTCAGCAGAGTGCTTTGCTCTTAGGCAAAAGTTTGTGCATCAAAAAAAAATAACCTTCTAAAACAAGAAAAAATAAATTACATCAAAAGTCATTTTATTTAACTTTGTATTTGTCATCTTGGGCTGCTATAAAAAATACCATAAATAGTAGACATGCCTCATAGTCCTGGAGGCTAGAACTTGAAGATCACAGAGTCAACACAAACAAGTTCTACTGAAGTAGAGGCAGAGAGAACAAGAGAGCAAAGAATATTCATCTTCTTATAGCAACCAGTGACCTTATCAGATTAGGGCTCAGCTTAATTATTTCATTTAACTTTAATTATCTCATAAAATACAACCTGTTGATACAGTCACATGTCTTGGATGTTTGGATTTTAACATGTGAATTTTGAGAATGGGACCACAGTTCAGTTTATGGCCAACAGACCGTAAAAATCTTCTAGTCATCCAACAGATACACCTCCTAATAGAGGAATGCTGGATTGTGAACACATTATATTTCAGTGCTTTTATTGATTTTAAAAGTTTTAACATGTGCTAGGGACCTAAGAAGCATGGTATAAGGAAGATCTTTGGAATCTGCAGTCTAAAAGCAAATGTTACCTTATTTGGACAATGACAAGGGCATATCAGTCTAGTGAGATAAACAGTAATTCAGTCTTACAACAACGGGAATGATTCTTAAATTTAGAGTTTGTTCTATGAAAATAAGCTGCCAATGAGTTAGCCAGAGCCATTGTCTGAATACCACAGGTATGAAAGCTTAAATCCCTCACACAGCTGTCAAAGATGTTCTTATAAATCGAATTCTTCCCCAACACCAAGTTGTTCTCCATGTTTCTCTCTCATGTAGCTTCTGCCTGATATTTAAGAAATTTACAGATGAAGGATTCAGATTTATTAAATTTGAACCTTATCCTTGTAGTCCTATACTGGACTTAAAAAATCACAACTGGTCACCATGATGATGATTAGATTCCAAGGTTTTACCTCTTCCACAGACTCTACTTTACTCATTACATGCACCCAAAGCAGTCTTAGCTTTTCTGAGTTTCTACAGAGCTTTTATTTACTGCTTGAAAAAATTTATTTGGCAACAACTGACTCAACTCAGAGCTATTTTCAGGTACTGTTAATTCTCTCTGATCCCCTGTACATGACTTTACAAAACATATGTGGGAATGTTTCATTTCAGTTATAATCTAAAAAATATATAGGCATGCTCTGGATGGTCTGATGAGTGAATTACCTAATGACAGAATTGCATTCCATTTCCTATGGCTGCTTCCTCCCCAACCACTTTAAATGTAGTAAGTTAATAAGAGCACACACACACTTCCTATGCACATCATGAATTTTTAAATTGAGGAAAAGGTAAATGAATGCAAGGCATTGTACATATATGAAACATCACCTTTAGTTCAGGAAGAAAAAAACTGCTTGGAGAATTAAGTCATCACTCAACAAACAATCATAGAAGCAAGTCAAGTGCAAAGGACTATGTACCACAGAGCCAAAACTGCAAACATCCTGAAAACAACTTAGTTTCACTAAAGCAATATCACTTACCACACTCAATTGATGATTGTTAATTGGAATCTGTGACTTTAATTATTTTTTTCTTAGTTTAGAAATGTGATTTGCTTTTATAGCTCTGTATGAGCTTTATGCATATGGACCATATCCAAATTATGCTTGCACGTATTTATTATTACAATATAAATAATTTAAATCAACACAAATTACACAGAGGTTTTAGAATGTTACACCATAAAATAATAATATATTTTAATTATTTAATAGAGTATAGTATTGTGATTTTTTTATTGTGGTATTAAATGGTTGTTTCAGTCATTTACTCTTTAATTATTTCCATCTGTTATTGCCTTGTTGCCTCAACTAAAATGCACAATTCTGGAGGCACTTTTAGGACATCTGCATCTAGCATGATGCGGAGGACATAGAGGACCAATTAAGTTTTCTGATTTTAGCTCCTTGCTGTTTATGCAGTTTTTACTTAGGGTTCATGATTTACAATACTGTTAGTAGCATTTTCAGGCACTCAGTGTTCCAACACTACACCCTCCATCAAGTGCTAACATCCTTTCATCACTGTCCCCAAGTCCACTCCCATGGTCCCCAACCTAGGACCCCTGCTTGTTCAGCTCTCTCAGGGACTGTTGCCATTGGCTGTTTGAATTTCTTTATTATGTTTCTTTATATTCCATATATGAGAAAGATCAGTTGGTATTTGTCCTTCTCCCTCTGACTTCATTCAGCATGATTTTAACCTTTTGAACTTACCATTCCCAAACAACATCTACTTGCTTATTTTTTAAACATAATGTCCAACATCATCTATGTGCTTATTTTTTAAACCTAATTTCCAACAACATCTACTTGCCTATTTTTTAAACATAATGTCCA
The DNA here is from genome assembly GCF_027595985.1 of Sorex araneus. NCBI lineage: Eukaryota > Metazoa > Chordata > Mammalia > Eulipotyphla > Soricidae > Sorex > Sorex araneus. Next base: position 416,568,090 of record NC_073302.1, read on the forward strand.
AGAAGTTTAAAAAAATCTACATAGCTTCTAGTATCTACCCTGCTTACAAAGAATAATTTATCTTTATTACCTTATCTTTCACTTGCCAAGAACTGCTCTGAGCACTTCATCTTAAAATGATAACTATAAAAAGGTCAGTGAGATAATAGATTATTTCTGTTTATTAAGGCAGAAATGAAGGCATAGAGAACATAAGTACATAGCCTGAAGATTAGATAACTTACATATATGCCACCAGTAAGTAGTGGAGTATGGTTCTAATCAACACATACTAGTCCTTGGCTTGTCATTCTACCTGCAACATAAGTTTGCAACGCAAAATGGAAAGTTCCTCTTTCCCTAGTACATGCTCAACAGCTGCAGATGACCATATCCTTCACCAGAAAAGTACAGAATGGATAGGAAAAATGTTCCCTGCACTTTATAAGAGGTAAATTTTTTCTCCTGTGGTTTCCACACCAGTCACAGGATTCCTATTATAAATTTGCAAATAATAAAGTACAAATTATTAAAAAATAAAAATTCTTTTAAAAATAAGAAATATTATTCATATTTTATCTTGTTTTTATTTTTTTGGGAATAGTTCTTTGCAACAAATAGCATTCAGCTATCTGCTGACCAGGTGAAATCCTCTGTGAAGTTTTGAAATATTTGCTTGCCATGTAGTTTTGGATCATCTTTGATATGTGAATTTCACTGTAGCTGTCAATGTGTTCTTTTATGGAAAAGGTGTGCTATCTCCCAAGTAGGAAAGTGAAGGTGGGTGGGGAGAGACCCTGGGATCAGCAACTACTGAGGAGAACATCCAGTGCTGGAATGGAATCTGACTGAACTTGGGATCTGCAAGTATCAGCCTGGTGGGAGTAAACGCTGAGCACTGCTGGGTGTACCCCAAAATACACGTACTAAGCTGGAGAATGCCAACCTTCAAGGAGAATCTCCCCAGCCTCATCAATTTATTCTTCAGTCATTTAAAAAATCTACTAATTCCAAGGTTGTCTGTCATATATGGGTTTCTGATAAAATGGACTGTGGCAAAGATGCTCTAATATCATTGTGATTTTAATGATGCAATCTGTTTGTACATAAAAACTTGTGGGAATATTGACACATTTATTGCAGGAAAACATTTCTCCTTGTGGTCAGAGGATAGAGTACTTACAGGACATTATCTTCACAGCATTATATTTCCTGCTCACGGTTGCTTCTCCTGGAAGGAACATAAAATGAGGCCCCCATAACCATGCCACGGGACTTCAAGCCAGGCTGTTTCCATTCGGGCTGCCCCCAAGGGGGGCAGGTGAGAGCCCTCCCCACCCCAAAGGACCTACCCCTAACAGCCAACCTCTACTACCCAACCACCACCAAGCTCCAGGCCGCTTTCCACACACTCGGGCCGAGCCTCACGCATGAGCGATCATATTCCTGGACACATCATAAGACACTCCCTACCCATTTTCCATAAAATCATAGAGGGAAATATATGTATGCCTCTTGGAGAGAAGAGCCCAGCAAGCTACTGAGAGAATCCTGCCCACACGGCAGAGCCACTCCCAGTGGCATTTTTGATATGCCAAAAAACAGTAACAATAACAGGTCTCATTCCCCTGACCCTGAAAGAGCCTCCAATCATTGGGAAAGATGAGTAAGGAGAGGCTGCTAAAATCTCAGGGCTGGGAGGAATAGAGACGTTACTGGTTGCCCACTCGAGTAAATCAATGAACAACGGGATGACAGTGATACAGTGATTTTTCTTGTCTCTCTATCTTAGCTTCCAGAAAAGTGGATTTTTTGACAAGATCTTTCCTTCCAAAGAGTTTGTGGTATACACAATCCCTTAATGGGATAAACACAGTTCCCCTAGTTAATGTATGGAGTCTGATTTCCCAGGAGACTCTTGCTCCTGATCAAGCAAGATTTGATCTCTTGCAACTCTTCCCAGAACTGTATCTAACTGGAGGCTCTTACTTTCGATCACCATTGCTCACTTTCCATACCCACACCCCAACCACAAATCTAATCTAGTCTGATTTAATTTAATCTAGTGTGTCACCTCTCGGGAAGAATCAGTTCCATCTGGACTAAATGTGAGGGCAAGCCTGGAATGCTATGTGTCTGGGCATATGAAATGTGGTATGTTCTGTTTAGCCTCAGAACTCATGAAAGCATTATCCACCCATTCCTTCAACACTCACCTTTTAGACATTTACTCTGTAATAGGAGCTAGGAGCTGGAAATACAGAAATTGTTAGGGTGTAAAACTTGCTCTCAGAACATCCACACTTTGGTAGACATGAAAATAATTGTTAGGTGATGTGATCAGCATTACAATTTTATAACTACTCAAATACTCTGATGAGGATGTTGTAGGGGTGAAGTGATGAACATAAAAAGAACTACTTTAACTTATTTGAAATCTTTTCTTTCTCTTGCCCAATTTTTAAAGATAAAACTGATGTGTAAGGCTGTAAAATTTTCAGATGTGTAACACAGTTTTCTGTACATATATATTGCAAAATTATTATCAAATAAGTTAACATTTATTACCAACACCTTCATCTTCTTTCTCTCAGGAGGATTACTTTTAAGATCTAGTCTCTTAGCACATTTTATAAATAAAGCAGTATTTTCAAACTGAAAAAAAAATTTGGTTTTTGGTTCACACCTGGGTGCGGTCAGGGTTTTCTACTGACTCTGTCCTCAGGGATCACTCCTATATGTGGCCAGAAAACCTTATGAAATATCATTGAACGTGGGTTGGCTTGCATGCAAGGCAAAGTGCCTTATGCCTGGACTATCTCTCTGGCCCATAACACAGTATTTTAACCACAGTCATCATGCTGAACACTGCCTTCTCAGAACTGTATCTAACGGGAACTTCTTATTTTTGATCACCATTGCTCACTTTCCATACCCACACCCCAACCACAAATCTAATCTGTTTCTATGAGTTTGGTAATTTTAGATTCCACATATAAATGAGATCATGCAATACTTGCCCATCTATGAATGACCTTTCTCCTGGTTAATGCCCTCAGTAGAATACCCATGGTTTTTGCGAATGGGAGGGCTTCTTTATTTTAGTAGAGCTCCTTGTTGGTGCATGGGAGACTCCTGACAAATATCTTACCCTGATGGAGGGTCCTGATTGGATTCTTACAATGTGATGCTGATTGGGACCAGTGGTGCTGGGGGTGGGCGGAGGGAGGGAACACCCAGTAGGGAGATATACTGTGCTGAGGATCAAGAGAATCTCCCATACTCCACCCCCTGAGACACCATGTCAGTCCAGGATTTGAGCTAATAGTTGAACAGTTATGTGTTTGTGTGTGTGTATGTGATATTTTCTTAAGTCACATACTTGCTGATGGACATAGAGGTTGTTTCCATGTCTTGACTATTATAAATAAGGTTTAAATAAACTTTATCTTTTCTAATTGTGGTTTAATTTCTTTTAGATATATATCCCAAGGGCTGGAGCAATAGCACAGCAGGCAGGGCGTTTGCCTTGCATGTGGCCAACCCAGGTTCAATTCCTGCTCGAGAAAATTGATGAGCAACAGGACAATAGTGCTACAGTGTTTGTTACAATATATCCCAAAGTGTAATTGCTGGATCATGGTATTTCTGTGTTTAAGAGTTGAGTCTCCTTCAGACTATTTTCCATAGAGAGAGCACCAGTCCACATCCCACGAACAGTGCATGAAGTTTGAGTTCCTTTTCCTCCATCTTCACCATCAGTAGGATTGCCATTCTAACTGATGTGAGGTGATATCTGACTGTGGTTTTGATTTGATTCCCCTAATTACTAGTGATTTGAGCACTTTTATTATGTTTATGATGACCACTGCTAGCACTGCCCAGATGCCACCCGGGCTATCCTAGAGGAAGGTGGAGCACAAGGGTTCTTGGGGTTGGTACACAGTACCAGGGATTAAACACAAGGCCTCACACATGGCAGTCCTGGCTCCATCACTTGAGCAATAGTCCTGACCTTAAAATGAGCACCTTCTAATATATCTGTTTGACACCAGTATGTCCTCTTTGGAAACAGTATTCAGTTTTTCACCCCAATTTTTATTATTAAGCGATTGAGATTCTTTACATAGTTTGGACAATAACTTCTTTCCATGTATGTAGCTTGCAAATATTTCCCCCCATTACTTAGGTTGCCTTTTTTATTCTATCAGTTTCTTTTGCTGCATAGTAGCTTTTTTGTTGCCATGAACTCACTTTAACTTTTATAATGTTGCTTTTGCCCTATGGATAATATCTAAAAAATGCATTGTCCAGACACCTTTCAAGAAACTTTTCATTTGTATTTTCTTCTAGCAGTCTACGACTTCAGGTCTAATGTTTAAATGCTTCATCTACTTCAAGTTAGTTTTGTGAGAGGTATTTGAAGGCATTGATTTTTATTCAATGGACAAGTCAACATCCTGCTTTCCAGCACCATTTAATGAAGAGACTGTTATTTTTCCTTCCACTGAGTATTCTTGACTCATCAAATATTAGCTGACCACAAACGTTGGATTCATTTCTGGATAGGTGATTTTGTTACAATATCTTCTTGCATTCTGTTAAGAACAGCATCTAGAGTGATATCCACAAATGCCCTATTAGTAAGGCCATCTTTGAAAAACACCGAACCTCGACCAGAGGTGTGGAATTAAAAGCAGAAAATTCTAGCAGCCAGCTGAATGGCTATTTGAAGTCTTATATGTTGCTCTTTTCTGATGTGTATAAAGTCCTATGTATTTTCATTTTCACATTATATAGCATATTTGTTTTAATATAAAAATGGGTTAAATCAATTAGCTTTCCCCTTTCTGCAACTTGAGTTCTTCAAATAAAATGCATACTCCAGGAAAACAAAATGCCAAATTCTTCCCAGGAATTTTTATATTCTGGCACAAGGACGAGTCTACTATTTTAAGCTGAGAGGACAGAAAAGAAAACACTGCAAGAAGAAGAACTAGAATAACAGAATATTTCATTCAGTGTGAAGACTGTATGATATCCCCCAAATTCCTGACTAAGCTAATTAGCAAAACAATAAAATTCTATTCAATTCCATATGCCATTATAGATCTGGCAAAAAAAAATTAGAAAAGCTTAAAATCTGTGCATGCAAGTAATTTTGAAAATATGAAAAACCAACTTAACAATTAATCATTTTTTGGGATAGATTAAGAGGGAAGAATTTAGAATATTTATATACATTTACCAAAAATATGTTATAAAGATATAGATACTTTATGACTTATCATTATAAAAGTAGGTTTGAGAGGCCAGACAGGTAGGATAGCAGGTAAGGTGCTTGCTTGTATGTAGCATGTAGGATAACACAGCCTCAGGTAGTTTAGGTTTATTGGGTTGTTCCCATCACAGTAGTCCTTTCCTCTGTATTTATTTATAACTTCTTTCTTTGTGCTCTGTTGACTTGTAAATGCTGTTTTTCTCTTCTCCTTGAGTCCTTTGTATAATTTATTCAGAACAATGTCCTTTCTGTCTGGGCATAAGAAGACAGTAGTAAATGTTATGCTTTTGTTGTGTGGGAGTTATTTGACTATAAATGATGTTTCCTCCTGGGTATCTGTTCTCTTGACCTAAGGCTCAGCTGCCCTTAGTTCCTAGCACCCCCAAAGCAGGGTCCCAGAGGGGTACTGGATGGACCCAGGACAAGCCGTTAGCTATGTGCTGCTCTGGTATCAAGATAGGCCTGGACAAAGTGTATAATGCTTAACTATATTATTATATTATATTATATTATATTATATTATATTATATTATATTATATTATATTATATTATATTATATTATACTAACTATATATTAAGTTAAGAGCTTGGTCATGGACAGATGCTGTCATGATCCCAAAAGTAATAACTAGATTTGAACGCTGCTAGGGTTCACTGTATCACTGTCATCCCGTTGCTCATCGATTTGCTTGAGTGGGCACCAGTGAGGTCTTCATTGTGAGACTTGTTACTGTTTTTGGCATATAGAATACGCCATGGGTAGCTTGCCAGGCTCTACTGTGAGGGTGAGATACTCTTGGTAGCTTGCCGGGCTCTCCAAGAGGGGCGGAGGAATCGAACCTGGGTCAGCTGAGTGCAAAGCATACGCCCTGCCTGCTGTGCTATAGCTCCTAGGGTTAGGAATGACTAATCTGGCCTGAGCTCTGTAGAGTCTGTGGCAAGATGTTCCCAGGAGGCTGTCCTACAAGCTTCAATGTTTCTCTTACTGTGTCCATACAAAAATAACTAAAGGAGAGAAACATCTTAAAAGGTATTTTGCCAGTGGGCAGTCAGGAAGGCTTCCTTATGTTGTTTCTGCTTCCAGACTGGGTGGAGCTTGGGCCTGGGAGGGCAAGGTGGAGAGCTATAAGTAGGGGTGGAGAGAGAAGCAGGGAGAGTCAGAATCGAGAGAGGAGAGGAAGAACCCAGGCTATGAGATGCAGCGGGGAGAGATGAGCCGGGATCAAGCAATGAGGAGCAATGAAGGAAGAATGTGTGAGATGGGAGAGACGAGAGATTGAATAAATGGTAATTAATCAGCAGCCAGCCTAGTCCCCGTTCTTCCTTTGCCTGCCCATTGCCTACAGCCGTTCCGATCCTGTCCATACACAGTGGCTCGAGAGCACCCAATGCGAGTGGTGAGAGAGAGCAACCCAGAGAGCTGGCGAACACACATCTTTCTGCAGGCGTGTTCCTTACAGCAGCTAACCTGGGTTTGGTCTCTGGGAAAGGCAAAATCCACCGTGCTGAGATTTATCCACTAGTTTCTTTCTTTTGAAAGATTTTTCTGTTTCCCAGAAGAATTCTTACTTGGCCTTGAAGGTAACTTTCAAAACTTTCCCTGATCTTCTCAAGTAGAGTTTAATGGTCCACTACTAGCAGTCTATAACACATACCCCATGCCTGATGTTACTCTTACACTTTTACATCACAGTGTTGGTGAAAATTACTAGGCTTTGTTCTTATCAGGGAGTTCAGGGACACCTGTGGTTTGTTTATTCATCTTTATGCCCAACCATACCTAGTACATAGTATGTGTTCAATTAAGGTTGAGGAGTAATACAACAAACAAACAAAAAATATTAGGTCTGCATTGACAGTTGAATGTCCATTTTAAGATAAATAAGAATCTGTAGGAACATAATGGGTTCAGGGATAGTTTTTATTCACTGTATCACTGTCATCCCGTTGCTCAATGATTTGCTCAAGCGGGCACCAGTAGCGTCTCCATTGTAAGACTTGTTGTTACTGTTTTTGGCATATTGAATATGCCATGGGTAGCTTGCCAGGCTCTGCCGTGCGGGTGAGATACTCTCGGTAGCTCACCGGGCACTCTGAGAGGGGCGGAGGAATCAAACCCTGGGTCAGCTGCATGCAAGGCAAACGCCCTACCCACTGAGCCATGCAGAAATAATTTTTATGTTTTAGAAAAAAATATGTGAAAAGAACAGCAAATATTAGTTCCCATGGAAATGATTAAGGGAGCTAGCATTTTTATGTTTGGACACATTTTCTAGAACACTGCTGATTCAACGAATATTTACAATAGTTGCTAAAAGCTAGACACTTTGCCATTCACAGTATTCAACTAGAAGTGGGGTCAGTATAGATACAGAAAGTTAGTATGGGCATAGTAGAGACACATTATGTCATTTGAGAAAAAGCTCACAGTAATAGTGAGAAATTCTAGCATGGCAGCCTAAGCAAACCCACCAAGATTCTGAATGGAACTAGGACAGCCCTGAAAACATCTAGGGCTACTGGGTTATACAGTAACCATTGCAAATGGTAATAAGTATATGAGGAATTCACTCACCTAAAAACTGAGCTAACAATTGACATCAAAGTTTCCTATATTATTACCAGTAAGTCCTTTTACAGTTAGATTGCTGGTTGACTTCTCTACCACTCTTTTGATTTCAATCCTAGTGGTGTGTAAGACACGGATTATTGTTGTGTGCTAGTAAGCTCGTAATAACTGAAACTATATTAACTGTATACCTCTGTACCACACATTCATTTAAAATGTCTTATAAAATATTTAGAAGATGTTTCTTGTAGGAAGCTGGCAGGCTATTGTTTGTTTGGCTCTTCCATCTGGTATTCAATTAATATACTAATAACCACTCTAATTTCTCTTGCTGTGATATTGATCTTGTTTTTCCTCGTGGCATGTTTATTTTCACATGGGGGTTGAAAAATACTGCAGATTGGAAGCAATAGTTAATTTACAGCTACTAAATATAAAATATTCTACGCACTCTTAATCATCTGTAGTGGGGGAGAGGCTAAATAACTCAGATTTCTCCTGTGTGTGCCTAGCAGTCTCTTGGATGTTAATAACCACTTTAATATAACTTTCTATGAAAATATAGCAAGATAACTTTACATTATTAATTTTGTAAACTTGTATACAAGTATACACTGGGGCCCCACGGAGGTAGTGGGTTGAGTTTCCCTCCCTGCCTCGAGCAGAGCCCTGGCAATTGAAGACCTCCAGAGCCCAGCCACAGCCATGCTTAAGGCCACTCTCCACACGTTTGAACGAGCCTCACGCATGAAGGAACAAGCAGAGGACCCCAGGTGTGCGGGACCCGGGGCTGAGATCTCCAAGGCTGCTCGGATTGGGACTGGGTCTCTTTCACCCAGATTCCCCATTTTCCAGTAGCTAGACAGTCATACCCAGAAACTGCCCCCAGCACTGTGTGTGTGTAATCCTATCAATGGCCAACATCCAGAGACTATAAAACCAACCTTCTGATAGCCTAATTCTCCCCCTTGGAGAACCTGGGAAGCCACTGAGAGTTTACTGCCTGTACAGGAGAGCCTGGCAAGCTCTGACCCTGAAGAGCCTCTAATGCAGCACCATTGGGAAGGACGAGTAAGGAGAGGCTGCTAAGATCTCAGCTAAAATCTCAGGGCTAGGATGAATGGAGATGTTATTGGACTCTCTAAGGCAAATCATTGATCAATGGGATGACAGTATATACATACCTCTATGAGAGCCTGGCAAGCTACCAAGAGTATCCTGCCCTCATGGGCAGAGCCTGGCCAGCTACCCGCAGTGTATTCGATATGCCAAAAACAGTAACGACAGGTCTCATTCCCCTGACCCTAAAAGAGCCTCCAGTCGTCGGGAAAGACAAGTAAGAAGAAGCTGCCAAAATCTCAGGGCTGAGAGGAATAGAGACATTACTGCTGCCCACTCGAGTAAATCGAAGAATAATGGGATGACAGTGACACAGTGATAAACTTGTATATATGTACAATTCTGTAAAGTGCAAATGAAATAATGAAAGTTGGCAACAGTGATTCAAATCACTTACAATGTGTATATCTCCTGTGGTTTATTTTCTTATTCCCTGATTTTAATCTTGTCTATGAGTTAATTCTGTTGCTACCAATAGAAAGCAATAAGTTTTGTTCCAAAATCACAGGATATTTTGCAGGCATGAAGTTGGGAATTTAGGAAATTGGATCAGAGGATAGGACCATTCAGAGTAAAAGCATTTAAATCACAGGCATGTGGCTTAGAAGTACACGTGTTGAGTGAAGCCTGTTGGTTGAAAAAGCAAATCCTTCACAAAGAGGACAATAAAAGCAAAAAAAACATTATATTGATAAATGTAATAACTATAACTTATACATCTTTTCCATATCTCTCAGATATAGTCTTTTGCTGTTCTGGACCATTACTTGGTGTTCAATAAATCTTTGTGGATTGGTAGAAATGGGTTAACTTGATGTTCAAATGGTACCAACTGTGATTTTATTCCTATTTTAAAACAGTCTGCAACATATGTTCTAAACTTCTTCCTCACAAATACACCCTGTATCTGCCCACTGTCACAATAAACGTGCTAGTTTATCAACATTACTATACGTATCATTAGATGATAGATCAGAAATATGGCTCCTTTGGTACACTTTACCATTACATCAAAATCTCTAGGTAACTGATAGGTTTCCTCTATCACTGTATCACTGTCTAAAAATTATGAAATATACCTTTAAATGAGGTCCTTGTTTTTTCCCTAAGTGCCAGTGCTAAAATGTTTCAGAGAATATTGAACTTTCTTTCCAGATTGTGTTCTCTACAAGGTAGTCAATGATGGGCTACATAACTGAGTTGATTCCAAGCACCAGTAATTGCAGACTACCTACTCAGACTCAGAATTCGAAGTGTGGTTGAGTCATTCCTCAAAATGCTTCTGTTGGGGATTCCGTTAAACTCCGGGTTTTGCTTTCTGTTTTTCACTGTGAGGAAAGGGTTGTTATTAGAAAAAGTTTGCTTTTCAAACAGTCAAAATTTGCATACATACAAGTGTCATAAACTAGCTGATAGGTTTGTGGAACAGCATTATAAGACACAAAAAAGATTAAATGAGATTATTTTCCTGCTCATACAACTGATCTGTTAAATAATAGAAACTAAAATTTTTTTATAATAAATTTATTTATTTTTAATTAATGAATCACCATGAGGGTACAGTTATGGATTTATATACATTTGTGCTTATGCTTCCCTCATACAAAGTTCAGGAACCCATCCCTTCACCAGTGCCCATACTCCACCGCCAGTAAACCCAGCATCCCTCCCATCCTCCCCAATCCCATCTCCCCCCACCCCACCCTGTCACTGTGGCAGGGCATTCCCTTCTGTTCTCTCTCTCTAATTAGCTGTTGTGGTTTGCAATAAAGGTGTTGAGTGGCCACTGTGCTCAGTCTCTAGCCCTCATTCAGCCCGCAACTCCCTTCTCCCGAAAGGCCTTTGACTACATTATAGTTGGTGATCCCTTCTCTGAGTTGCCCTTTCCCCAGAATGTGAGGCCAGCCTCCAAGCTATGGAGTCAAAGAAACTAAAATTTTAAGCATTTAATCAGCACCACCAAGTGCTTTGAATGTCTTATTTCAGTTAATCTTTATAATTACCAAATAATGGATTTAGCAATTTTTTCCCATCTGAAAGGCATGGATGGATAAGTTTAAAAACTTAGCCCAAAGTGACCAAAGTATGGTGGACTGGGAGTGCAAGTCAGGTGTATCTGGGACCAGATCTTTGTCCTAACCCACCAAAATGACTTTGAGAAACTGAGGTCTAGAGATTTTTTGAATAAATAAACAATACCATAAAGCACTTAACAGAACATCAGATGTGGGGGGAGATGGTAGATAGGATGTGATATGGGTGTCAGATGAGAATCTTGTGAACTTCAGTGGTGTAAAGTGAGGTAAATATGTATGCCAAGATGACTAATGATGTGGAGCATTTTTTAATGTGCCTTTTGGCCATTTGTATTTCTTTTTTGAGGGAATTTCTGTTTATTTCTTCTCCCAATTTTTTGAAGGGGTTGGAGGTTTTTTTTTTCTTATACAATTCTACTAGTGTCTTGTATACCCTGGATATTAATTCCTTATCAGGATAGATATGGACAGTATCATGCTAAGTGCAATGAGTCAGAAAGAGAGAAACAGACATAGAGGGACTGCACTCATTTGTGGAGCATAGAATAACATCACATGAGGCTGACACCCAAGGACAGTAGATATAAGGGCCAGGAGGATTGCTCCACAGCTGGAAGCCTGCTTCATGAGCGGAGAGGAGAAGGCAGATGGAATAGAGAAGGGATCACTAAGAAAATGATGGCTGGAGGAACCAGTTGTGATGGGAGATGTGTGCTGAAAGTAGATAATGGACCAAACATGATGACCTCTCAGTGTCTGTGTTGCAAGCCATAATGCCCAAAAGTAGAGAGAGATTATGGGGAATATTGTCTGTCATCGAGGCAGGGGGAGGGTAGGAAAGGGGGGGTATACCCGGGATATCGGTGGTGGGGAATATGCACTGGTGGAAGGATGGGTGTCTGATCATTGTGAGATTGTAACCTAAACATGAAAGCTTTTAACTATCCCATGGTGATTCAATAAAATTTTTAAAAAATTAAGAAAAATATGTGTATGCCAAGACTATAAATATCCACACCATTATAAAGACATTAACTAAAGTATAATGCATTGAAAATTTGCTTAACTTAATTTTATTGCAGTCCTATGGTTTACAGAAGTTTCTGTGTCACACTTTTATACTTAACAAATGCTACTTTTGAGGAAAGTGGAGACAGGAGGTGGGCGGGAAGGCAGGAAAAAACAGTATAGCTAACAGGGCATTGGAAAACTCAGTAACACAAGGCCTAGCCATTCTGGTAGATACTGAAAGTGGCTAGGGACAAAGGTTCAAACCGAATAAGGGGACACTGGTCAGGGCACTTCCTCTTTTACCCCTCCTCTGAGTCTGGGGAAGGTGGCAGGAAAGTAGCAGTTTGCTCCTACAAGGCTGGAGAATATGGGAAAGGCAAAGGGACAAAGAGCAGTTGGGAAACAGGCCTTGAGAGTGAGGCTGGAAGTGACAGTGACAGACTAGAGAAGAGCACATCAGACCACAGCTAACTTGGAACACTGCACCTGTGAGCGTGAGATCCAGGACACGGGGACTCGTATACTGGGCAGGAAGCTATCGCCAACAGGGAAAGTGTTCCTACTTAAAATGGTGAGATGGAACAACGTCATAACTATCAAGGTAACTATCCAAGATTTTGTATGACAACTTTATTCTGATTTCTTTGGTTTGGGGACCACACCCAGCAGTGCCTAGGGCTTACTCCTGGCTATGTGTTTAAAGGTCACTCCTGGTGGGTTTGAAGGACCATATGAGGTGACTGGGATCAAACCTGGGTGAGCCGTAGGCAAGGCATGTGCTACAATCACTGCTGTATTGCACATGATAATTTTACATGAAAATCCTTAAGCACCCACATGCTCAGGAACTAGTCCAAACTCACTGCCTCACCAACACTGTCAGAGCATCAAGGATCCTTCACCACTGTGCCAAGGTGCTTTCTTTGCATCCTTAGTTCTCAGGTCTGTTGGCAATACCTTAAAGGCACTTTCAAGAGTAACTTGTCTGTTCAAATCCGGGCACTGCCTCTGGGTCTTGGGTAAAAATGAGTACAAATTATATAAAGAAGAATGGCTGTCTAGAGTGAAGGTGAATGTTTAGAGTGTGACCTTGTACATAAGCTAGGAAGATGTAAGACACTAACTTAGAGACATGAAAGAAAACAGTGTAATGAACTCAATTCATCAAAGACAATCATGTCAATAATGCAAGATATGATAGGGAGGAATGAATAGAGTTCTCAATGTAAAATGTCCACAGTATTAAATTTGAAAATTAATTTGTCACCATTTTATATTTTCCAGTTTTCTCCTATTTCTCATAGAACTTGACTGAATAAAGCAAGAAGACAGAAATCAGCAACCAGAAACTGAGTTTTAGATTCTGGTTCATTTGCTTTGTGATTACCCTTAAGAGTGTCAGAACTCAGGAGATCGTGTACTGTCAGTGGGCTGTTACATCAATTCATATTTTAAAAGGTCAAATGTGAAGTTCAATGTAAGGTTAGTAAGAAATAGAGAGAGAAGTCTACCACGTTAACCGATTTTGGAGTACAGATGAGGTTAAAAATGCTTCTCACTTGCACTAAATGAAATAGGTACTTCTGAAAGTTTGAAAGGTACTTGTGAATATTGATTTTGTTCATCGATTTGCTCGAGCAGGCACCAGTAATGTTTCCATTGTGACTCTTGGTTTTGAAAAGATTTCAAAGATGATTTAAAATGCACTCCATACTGTGTGTGTATGAGAGAGTGAGAAAGAGAACAGAAGAGAGAGAGAGAGACAGAGACAGAGAGAAAGAGACAGAGAGAGACAGAGAGAATTTTCTTTTACTGGTTTTGTGCATGGCCCCAAGGATGAAGGGAAGAGAGCCCAGTGGTAGAACAGCTGTTTTTGAGGCATAAGGCCAAGTTCAATCCCCAGCACTGCAATGCCAGAATTACTAAGGTGGGAAATACCTGATGTCACAACACTGTGTGTGATTTTTGCATATAGCACTGCATCCAAATATGTGCAACCTCTGATCATTATAAAAAATTACATGAAACCCGACCACGAACAGCTTTGTAACTCTAAGTCTCATAATGACTCAATTATAAAAAATTACAGAAAGGAAGGAAAGGGTTTTTAAACATCAGTATTCATGGAACTGTATTACTGGTTTCTACCTTATCAGTCACAGGAAAGGAGACTTAGGTTATTACAGATCACCTGCAGTTATACTATTGAAGTATGTGCCACTAAATTCATGTGGGATTTAGATGCTTTTAAAACATAACTTAGAACAACATGATTTTTTAACTAACATAAAATTTACTAACAGAAAATTTTATCCTGGAATAAATAGTCACATACTGCTGAAGCATTGAATATAAAACAGCTTAAGAGGGAAAGGAAAAAACATTTGGCTATTAAATGTGTACCTTCAGACAAGTAAAAGTAAAAAGGTTGATGATTTCAAAGACTTGGGATTTTCTGAAACCTGTAGTCACAAACTAAATTTACTAACCTGAGGATGTTATTTTATATGATTTTTGCAATATCGAAAAAAAGATAAAAATCTCTTCTTCTGAACAAAACCCTTTATTTCAAAGGCAAAACACTTCTGATTGAAATTTATGAAAAAGAGATATAAAGCATTCCATTTGGGGTACGAATATAGCACAGTAATTAGTGCACATACATAGGACCCAGAGCCCAGGTTTGAATCCAACACCACATGCCCCACAACACCACAGGGTATAGCCCTGGAGAGGCCCCTTCACAATGTCACTGGGTGTGGCTATGATAACAACCTTCCTGGCCCTACCCCCGCCACCAGCCCTGTGTCACTGGGCCTGAATGGCTCAGCCTTTCTTGTCCCTAGCATTGAATTTCTGACCTGACTGCCTGAATATTATCAGGAATCTTCCCAGGGGGCCACTGGCACTGCTTAAGAAACCTTAAAAAAAAAAAATTCTCAGTATTTATTAAAACAGTACATAGATATGTATATATTTAACATTTATATATATAGATACTGTTTATATGTATGCATATAAATATCATGTTTATATAAGTATTTAAACATCTATATGTATATAAATACTTATGTGTATATAAACGGCATATGCATACACAAACATATATGTATCTATGTATATGAACATATGTGCATATGTGTATAGTGCATATGCACATAGTGCATACATGTATATAAACATATGTATATAAACATGTATAAACTATGTATGCGTTAACAATACATATATATGATATGTACTGTTTTAATAAATACTGAAGTTTTTTTTTTTTTTTAAGAGGAGGTTTCTGAAGCAGTGTCATGGGCCCCCTGGGAACACTCTTGATGATATTCAGTAAACAGGGTCAGACATTCAATGCCAACTCAGGCCCAGTGATACAGGGGAATCTAAGGGTCTAGGTGCTATTAGCATAGCCACACCCAGTGGCACTGAGATGGGGCCTCTCCAGGGCTATATTCTGTGGCGCTGAGGGACCATAAATTTAAATATATATACTTATATATAGCTTGCCGGGGTCCTCGAGAAGGATGGAGGAATCAAACCCGGGTCGGCCACGTGCAAGGCAAACGCCCTACCTACTGTGTTATCGCTCCAATACTATATATGTGTGTGTATATATATTATATATATATGTATGTATATAAAATGTGTGTATGTATATATAATGGCTATAGTTAACACATCTCGATAATAGCAACTGGCTATTATATTTAATTTAGTATTAGCAGGTAATGAGGATATCAGCTTTTTTTTCTTTTGACTTCCATGACTCCATGTAGACCAGTCTAATTTTTTTTCTCCTACTCTGAATGGCCTACTTTTGACAGAATTATAGAATTGTGTCACAGCATAGCTTTAGGCTTTCTTACGTGCTTCTGAATTAACCTGTCAAATTGGAAAATGTTCGTGATAAATTTTAAAAGAATGAAGTAGTAGTATTCTCATGTCATTATGTTAGAATTACAGGCATATGAATGCATAGAATCACACATTATCATACATAAAGGTATATATATGTATTTACATGTGTATATAGTCTATTTGTAGAAAAAAGATATCCATTACATTTATTATTTTTTTATTTTATTTTATTCCTTTTTTGCTTTTTGGGTCACACCCGGCGATGCACAGGGGTTACTCCTGGTTCTACACTCAGGAATTACTCCTGGCGGTGCTCAGGGGACCATATGGGATGCTGGGATTCGAACCTGGGTTGGCTGTGTGCAAGGCAAATGCCCTACCCGCTGTGCTATCGCTCCAGCCCCCCATTACATTTATTAAATACAATTATTTTAATAGGTGGAATTCTAAGAAATATTTCCTTTTTAAAAAATCTGGAATTTTCATTCTGAAATAGGAATAATTTTAGGACTGATTACTATGTGAGTAGTTATTTCTTCATACTTTAATAGCAATCAAAATTTTTATTTATAAAAGTAAAATTTTTTGTTTTATTTTGGTTTTTGGCCATACCTACCTTTGCTCAGTGCTCAGGACTTACTCTTGAAAGTTCTCTGGGAACATATGTGGTGCTGGGGAACAGCCCCATGCAAGGTCATTACCTTGCCCACTACACTATCATATCAGCCCCTAAAAATTTTTATTCTTAAGTAATTAATTTATCAACTAAGCAAAATAATGTAAAAATTCTTATCCATCTGGCTTTAGCAGAGCAGCTCACACTTTCGAATAGAAAAATCATTAAAATTTTGTTCTACATCTCAGTACTGGCTTTTTATTTTTTTCCATGGTTGTTAACTTTTTTAAATAACCAGTTTTTTTTAATTGAGATATAATGGTTTATCATAGTGTTGATATTGTTCTTTTATATTTGCAGTGCTAGTGCTACCACACACACACACACACACACACACACACACACACACAACAAAGTGTCATCTTAAAGTTTCCTTGCCCCCTTGTCCCTCCCCCTCCACTTCTACCTTTGCTTCCTCAGCTCACTATTCTGTTAGAACTGGCTCTGGGATTACTGCTACTGTCCAATACCTTGCTTTATTTCTTTATACTTTTCACATAAGCAAGATCATCTAGTATTGTGGAGTATAAAATAACATCACATGAGGTTGACACCCAAGGACAGTAGATACAAGGGCCAGGGGGATTGCCCCATAGCTGGAAGACTGCTTCATGAGTGGAGGGGAGAAGGCAGATGGAATAGAGAAGGGATCACTAGAAAGTGATGGCTGGAGGAACCAGTTGGGGTGGGAGATGCATGCCGAAAGTAGATGATGGACCAAACATGATGACCTCTCAGTGTCTGTGTTGCAAGCCATAATGCCCAAAAGTAGAGAGAAAGTATGGGGAATATTGTCTGCCATGGAGGCAGGGGGAGGGTGGGAAAGGAGGATATACCCAGGATATTGGTGGTGGGGAATGTGAACTGGTGGAGGGATGGGTGTCTGATCATTGTGAGTTATAACCCAAACATGAAAGCTTGTAACTATCTCATGGTGATTCAATAAAATTAAAAATTTGTTTAAAAAAATCATCTAGTATTTGTCTTTTGCCCTACTGAGTCACTTAATTTATAATAAAACATACCTAGGGGTAGTCTCTAAGTACCACTAGGTATGGTTCAACAGCAACAACACCTACAATAAGAACAAACAAAAACAAATGATCTGCTTTAAAATTCTGAATTTATGTTATTAATATTACCCTGTTAACTTTTGTTTTTAGGGGAACCCAAACCAGCAGTGCTCAAGCTTACTCCTGGCTATGTGCTCAGGGATCATTTCTGGCAGGGTTGGGGTGGGAGGGCGGGAGGGGGGGTCATATGAGGTGCTGAGTCAGACACACACAGGGAGGCAAGCATCCTTCCTGCTGTGCTATCTCTCCAGCCCTAAAGACAAGATTTTAAAGACAGAGTTTACCAAATCAGTTTTAAGTATGTGGATTTCAAATTAGTGCCAATGATTCACATTTTATGATGAAAAGAATTAAAAATGAGAACAATGACATTCAATTTACCTCTTCTTTTTGGCAAGAAAGGTACCATCAAACCCTTTCCTGAAGCTGAACTCGGTCTACCACATGACTTATCAATTGTGCTTTTGAAGGGCTTCCTTTAAAAGGCACTTTAAATTTCTTACAAAGACAGTCTACAGAATGGGAAAGAATATTCACCCAATACCCATTGGATAAGGGCTCTACAAGAAGAAAACTCCCAACTCCATCAAAACATGAGGGATTGAAATGAACAGAAATTTTCTCAAAGAAAAAATCCGAATGGCTAAAAGAAACATGAGAAAATGCTCTATGTCACTAGTCATCAGGGAGGTGCAGATTAAAACAACGAGATATTTCACACCACAGAGACTGGTCCACATCCAAAAGAATAAAAGCAACCGGTGTTGGTATGGATGGGAGAAAGGGACTCTCCTTCACTGCTGGTGGGACTGGTGCTGACTGGTTCAGCCATTTTGGAAAACAATATGGATGATTTTCAAAAAATTAGAAATAGAGCTCCCATTTGACCCGCAATACCACCCACAATGGTAATATATCCTGGAGAGGCAAAAAGGTATAGTAGAAATGACATCTGCATTTCTATGTTCATTGCAGCACTGTTTACAAAAGCCAAAATGTGGACAAAAACAGAGTGCCCAAAAAACAGATGACTGGTTAAAGAAACTTGGTACATCTACACAATGGAATACTAAGCAGCAATTAGAAGGATGAAGTCATGAAATTTGCATATAAGTGGATCAACATGGAAAGTGTCATGTTAAGTGAAAGGAGTCAGAAAGAGAGAGACAGACATATAAAGATTGCACTCATCTGTGGAATATAAACTAACAGAGTGGGAGACTAACATCCAAGATTTGTAGAGACAAGGATCAGGAGGTCTGCTCCACAGCTTGGAAACTGGCCTCACACACTGGGGGAAAAGGCAGCTCAGATAGAGAAGGGAACATCAAGTAGAGGATGTTGGGAGGACCCATTCAGGTTGGAAGATGTGAACTAAAATTAGACTATAGACCGAACATGAAGGCCACTCAAAACCTCTATTGCAAACTACAACACCCAAAAGGAGAGAGAACAAAAGGGAATGCCCTGCCGCAGAGGCAGGGTGGGGGTGGAGTGGGGGATGGGGTGAAGTTGGTGGGAGGGATACTGGGATCATTGATGGAGGTGAATGGGCACTGGTGGAGGGATGGGTAAATGACCACTGTATGACTGAAATGCAAACACAAAATGTCATAAGTTTGTAACTGTACATCACAGTGATTCTCTAATAAAAAAAATTTTTTTAAAAAGGCACTTTAAATTTCATTTGCATCGCTATAAAGGGGGAGATCTAAGGAAACAAGAGTGCAGATCTAAGACAAGCCTAAGGAAACTCCTCTGAGAGTTATGGTCAAAATCCCTCTCCTTTGACAAAGGAGTAAGATGCCATGAATACCTTGTACAGCTGGGGTGGACTGAGAGAAGCACTACCAAAACCAGGAATTATGAGACCATGAATCCCAGCTTAGAGTCAAGCTGGCATCAAATCAGGTAAGAGAAAGAACATGGTTGTCCCATTTAGAAGAGTGAGAGCGCGGTATCAGAAGTTGGGAACTAAGAGATGAGCACTGGTGCTAAATTAGGATCAAAATAGGCTACATAAATGGTAGAGCCCAGTGCAGAAATAAATGCAATGCTATTTGTGAAGTCACTGCTAAAAAATTTCAATACAGAAGTAATAGAATGAAGCCAAGGATGGGACCCTTCTAAGCACAAGTCCAAATTAAGCCAGTACAACACCAGAAATACAGTGATTGTCAACTACTAGTAAGACTGTAGCACTGTAGCACTCTTGTCCTGTTGTACATTCATTTGCTCGAGTGGGCACCAGTAACGTCTCCATTGTGATACTTGTTACTGTTTTTGGCAAATCGAATATGCCACAAGTAGCTTTCCAATCTCTGCTGTGCAGGCAAGATACTCTTGGTAGCTTGCCGGGCTCTCCAAGAGGGATGGAGGAATTGACCCCAGGTCGGCCGTGTGCAAGGCAAACTCCCTATCTGCTCTGCTATCACTTCAGCCCTAAGACTACCCTGGCATAAACATAGAATGGACAAGTAAGTATATCTGCAGTTGTATGGATATTCAAAATAGGAATCACTCAGGAGGCTAAGACAACACTTGGTGTTACATCAGACATAATCAAATTAAGTCATAAAACCAACTTCAAGTAAAAAAAAATTAAGGGAGAAAGAACTTGAGTGGTTTTTGAAACTAGTATTATGGTACAGTTGCTACTGTAACAGCTAGATACTATCAATACATAGGATTTATCTGAAATGAGAGATCCATTATTATTTATGATGGCACAATAATTAAAATGAACAGATGGCAAATTATTTTTGCAAATGCACTAAATGTTTTTATTGGAGAGGGTGAGCTTAGATCAGCTGCCCTGCTTATACTCTGATGGTAAGTCAGATGAAAACTTTGACATGTTAGAGGCTAGTGACAACCAACATCCACAATCTGTTCCTGGTTCACATAATTATGGTAATTTTTCTTGTGCAATCATTTCTGTTTACCGATTTATCAAGGACATCTGCGCTTTAAACAAAGATTCAATTCTTTCCTGTCAATCATTTCATCCTAATTGATTTTGGGACAGTTAAATGAGATAATGTGTATGAAAAATGCTTAGTAAAGTATAAAGCACCATACCTGCTGGCTAATTCAATTTAAATTTAATTGTGCAAGAAATTAAATGTTCATATCTGTTTCATTATGCCAATTTTTGAGTTGTCAAAGCTGAGATAAGAGCTTGATGACAAAATCCAGGAAAATGAGCATCTGGCTGGGGGTGTTCAGAGGAGGGAAGAACATTTCTTTCTGAATAACTCACTGAGAAACTAGCAATAGAAACAAAGAGAGCAGATAGAGAAAAATTTCTATTTGGAAGTATTTTTCTTTCCTATGTATGCTTCTGCCTATAAGAAAAAACCAATTGCTACTTTATTTTAATTCAGAGAAAAACAACAAAAATAAAAATTGCCCCCGCGCCTGGCTGTCTTCCCCAGGGCCCCTCGGAGGGTGTAGGCCTCAATTTCCCTCCCCGACCCGAGCAGAGCTCCCGTGGCCGAAGACCTCTGGAGCCTAGCCACAGCCATGCTCAAGACCCTCTCCACACGTTCGGACGAGCCTCATGCATAAAGGAACCAGCAGAGGAACTCAGGTGTGTGGGACCCGGGGCTGAGACCTGAAGCCTGCTTGGATCAGGACTGGGCCTCCTCTGCCCAGATTCCCCATTTTCCAGTAGCTAGGCAGTCACACCCAGAGACTGTCCCTGGTGCCATGTAATTCCACCAACAGCCAATATCCAGAGACTATAAAATCAAGCTCCTGGAAACTGGGAGAATCTGCAAGCTACCTAGAATTTCCTGCCCACATGGGAGAGCCTCGAAAACTCACCATAGTGTATTTATATGCCAAAACCAGTAACAATGATGGGTCTCATCCCCCTGACCCTGAAAGAGCCTCCAATGCAGCACCATCGGAAAGGACGAGTAAAGAGAGGCTTCTAAAATCTCAGGGCTAGGACGAATGGAGACGTTACTGAGACTGCTTGAGAAATTCGATGATCAACGGGATGATGATGATGATGATGATGATGATGATGATGATGATGATGATGATGATGGTGGTGGTGGTGATGCATGTTTCTGCCTAGAAGAGAAAACCAACTGCTACTCTATTTTAACTCAGAGAAAAACAACAAAAATAAAAATTGCCACTTTCAGGCCAAGTGATTCCCTGTGGTTTCTTTTTGCAGTTTCAATTTCTCTTTGCAGAGAAAAAAATTTTTAAAATCTTAGACTTATGTAGTCAGTTAGTTGCTCAAAAGACCCAAGCTCAGGACAGTCTTTCATTTTCTCCTGGCCCTTAGCAGAACTTTGTGTGATCGTATTGATAATGTAAATTCACTAGAAAAGAGGTGTAAAGAGAAATAACACTTTAGAAATTTCTATGCCCTTTCAAACCCTCTTGAGTTGAAAAGATAGTGAAGGATCCAACTTGCTAACTCTGTGATCAGGGACAACTGCAAAAGCTGGTTTCAGTAAGGACAGAGAGCACGGCACCTACTTTCTGGGGATGTTATAAGCATCGTGCAAGATAATTCATGGAAATAATTTAGCCCAGTGCTTGATTGATGAGTTTATATAACATTTGCCATAATCACAGTTTATTCAGTGTAAGGGAGACAAGGGGAGTGTGTGAAGTGAAGGGGTGAGTTGGAGAGGTGGCAGAAATAATCGTGTGCTGAGAAAAGGAGGAGACCAAAAGCTCATCCAACTGATTCAAATTTTGTTAAAAGTGAAGAGTATATAGTCTAAGTTCTTTTGTATTGTAAGGAATTATGATAAACAAAGTCATAGTATGGAAAAGATTGGAGGGGAATTGACTGAATCAGGAGCTGGAGCAATAGCACAGTGGGTAGGGTGTTTGCCTTGTATGCAGCTGACCTGGGTTCGATTCCTTCATCCCTCTTAGAGAGCCCGGCAAATTACCGAGAGTATGTCCCCCCACAGCAGAGCCTGGCAAGCTACCTGTGGTATATTCGATATGCCAAAAACAGTAACAAGTCTCACTTGGAAACGTTACTGGTGCCCGCTCGAGCAAATTTATGAGCAACAGGATGACAGTGACAGTGACTGAATCAGTGAGAGGTAAGGTGGTTGCCAAAGTACTGTTTTAAAAGACATTAAAAGAATTGACCCTCATGGTGTAAACTAAGATATCTTTTTGCAAAAGAATGGTCAGATGATCTCACTGCATACATTTAAAAGTTATGAAGTCTTCTACTTAATATTCCAGGCTAGGGTACCATTTTGAAAACCTTGGGTTTTTTCTCTCTTAAAAATAAATTTGGGGCCCTGGAGCGATGATGCAGTGGGTAGGGCATTTGCCTTGCACGAGCTGACCCAGGTTCCATTCCCAGTATCCCATAAGGTCTGCTGAGCACCGCCAGGAGTAATTCCTGAGTGCAAAGCCAGGAGTAACCCCTGTGCATAGGTGGGTGTGACCCAAAAAGCAAATAAGTAAATAAATAAATAAATACATTTGGCCAGACCCAGAGTGCTCAGGGCTTACTCCTGGATCTGTGCTCAGGTATCACTTATAGCATGGTTCAGGGCCTCAAAGGGGATGGTGGGGGTTGAACCTGGGTCACAGACATGCCAGGCAAGCATCTCATCCACTATCTCTCTGCCCCCTTTCAGTCATTTCAAATGAACTTCTCCTTTTTTTTCTTTAAACAAAGTTCCTACAAACTATGGACTATTTTTAAAAAATCATTTTTTTATCCCTTTAAATACATACACACAAAGGTACAAGCGCATGTGTGCGTGTGTAGACACACACACACACACACACACACACTGGCACTCATCAAAAAAATCCTTAGATATTAATTACTACACTACCTTAATCTATGTGAAGTAATACTGACAAAACATGGCCTGTCATATTTGTGCCAATGATCCTCAGATATATGTAGTAGGACCATAGATATTAGTTGGTTCACAAAACAAGTTAACTATCCCCTCTTTATAACAAAACAAGCCATCTTTGGTGTCAGATTATTCCTGTTGCTTGCCAGTAAAACAAGATCTGGCTTGGCCTTTCATTTCATTTTGCGCCCATGTGGGCAAAGTCTTTGGGAATCATGGAAAGGTGCCAGACTGAAATATGCTCATTAGTTTGCCTGTCAAGGAGCGTGTTGAGGGCGGGGGATGGGGGCACTGTGCATTTGTGCTGTGTCTTGGTGTTGCGTATATTCCTAAATCAGCAATTGGCTACACAGGGAGATCAGTCCCGTTTCCCATTTCCCAAACAGGAATAAAGATTACTTAGGCTGTGGTCACAACTCCGAGGGCCCATTGGTTTCTCATTGTGCAAGAGGCAAAGGCCGGGAATGTCATCATTTCTCAGGCAGCGCTCCACAGCCTGTGGTGCCTAATTTTCATAGCACTCTATTTGGAAAACTCTCCTCACTCCTGCTGTGAAAATATGCCCCCTTATTTTTCTGCCAGAAATATTTGTTCAGGGCTTTGCAAAATAGAGTTGAAGATTATAAAGGTTCTTTCAGAGGGACCTTTTATCCTTCAGACAGTTTCTTTGAACTAGAGGATAAATTTGAAACAGAATAAAGAAGGTGACAAATAAAAGAGAAACAGGAAAGATAGCAGGGATTAGGCAGCCAAACAACCTATGCTCATATATAAATTTAAATTCCTAGATGCCAGATGCAATGTACATTATTTGGATTTTATTTTTCAAATGCAGCCCCTCTCCAAAGGGACATAGCTTTTGTGGGGATGGTTTTTTTGTGTGGAAAATTATCCATAGGGTCAGCTTAGAAATAGAACTTGAGGACAAAGGGAAGAAGATTAAAAATACACCTCTCTGTATGAATCCTTGCGCTGTCTAACCTAGATCATGCCACATATTTGTGTCACCTGTGTGATACTGTGCCATTTACACGGAAACGTGTTCCTGGTGGTATCTGTAGGTATCTTTCTATCATTTTATGCTTTTATATATGATATATTTAAAACATTTCCAGGATTATGCACATCAAAGACCTGATCATTTATTGTGGCTCAGATGTAGCGAAAGACTTAGGGAAAGTGATTCTTAGAGTTGCATTAGAGTCATCTCTTACATTTCAGAGTTTGATTTACAAAACTAAGTTGTTAAAGTGCATGATGAGAAGAGCAGAGATTCCTTTAGCAGTTGGAACTGCTGAGATACATCAATTTATCTATTTGAAACTTGTAAATTCAGTGAAAATGTTTGATTTTTGTGGACAAGAAGTTTTTATGCCAACCACGAGGCTGTATTCAACCTTTAAATGTGATTTGTCCAACTCGTTTGTTTAACCCAATGTGCAAGATATTTTGGGAGTAGTATTCAAAACTTTGGAGATATCATACAAAAACCTATGTTTCTGATTTCTCTGGAAAAGTTTGATGACTTAGGGGCCAAGAAGATGGTATCAGGGTTAAGGCACTTTCCTTGCATGAAGTCAACCCAGATTCAATTCCCTAGCACCCATATACTTATAAGAATCCCTGAACACTGGTTAGGTGTGGTTCAAAATCCAAAAGCATAAAAATGGAGTGATCAATCAATCCTGAGACAACAGTACTACATTGAATAATTCTCAGGAAATTTTAGATGATATATTCTTGAGGGGACAAAAAATAAAAGGATCACATGAGTTGAGTGCCACAGCTCCCTCCATTTTCAATTCTATTACCTCATCACAAAACACTCTGTATTATTACCTACAAGGCCATAGCAACATTTGGATTTATGAATATAAAATCTTTATACTCCTCAATAAAATATTTGATAGATAGTGAACTGAACTGTTCTACATGATCAGATAGTACAGTGGGTAGGGCATTTGCCTTGCAAGTGGCCAATCTGGGTTTGATTCTCCTGTCCCTCTTGGAGAGCCCGGCAAGCTCCCAAGAGTATCCCGCCCTCACGGCAGAGTCTGGAAAGCTACCCGTGGCATATTCGATATGCCAAAAACAGTAACAACAAGTCTCACAATGGAGACGTTACTGGTGCCCGCTCGAGCAAATGGATGAACAATGGGATGACAGTGCTACAGTGCTACAGTGAACTGAGGGTGGCCCACATCTGGCAGTGCTCAGTTTCACTAAGGGGTCACTCTGGGAGGTTCAAGGAGAAATATGTACTGCCAGGGATCACACTTGGGCTTCCTGCATGCAGGGCATACACTCAGTCCTTTGAACTATCTCTCTGGTTCCATACAGAGTGGATTATTTTCAGGTCTTATAGACATACAAAGGATACATGCACACACACATACACGCTCACACACATATACACAAATAAACCATAGTTAAAAGGGTCCTGAAATGAGAAGTGAAAGTTATTTTTCTTCCTGACTCTGTGAGTAAACAGGTTGCCTGACTTGGATCATTTTCTATATCCTCTCTAGACTTCTTCCGAGACTCACAGCTCGGCTTCCTAGCTTCCCTCCCATTCCATATTTGCTCTATATTTTTCCCTTGTTAAGAGGAAAATTTATTCTGGGACTCCAGTTATTCAGTTATATTTCCTTTAGTATTAAAACTTTCAGAATTATAGAACCAACTGAAAAAACAAAGTTAGGGTCTAGTCTTTTCATCGATAAACTAAAAGAACTGATGTTTGAAAGGACTTAAATGTGGTTAGTGCAAACAGAGGTGTTTAAAATGCTATGTCAATGCAAGACATTATCAATTTTTAATTTAAAAATATTCAATTTTCTACCTACTGTTTTCCCCATAGAAAAACATTCTGGGAACCACCTGACTGTGTTGAGATTTAAAAGTGGCCTTACCCATATTAAAGCATGATAGAGCCAAATACCCGAACCAGAGTCAACAACACTGAAATCAAGAGCCCCAGACATTAGCAACCCAACTGAAAAAGATGCCTGTTAAGAGGGCAGGCTGGAGTGGGGGATAGGGGTGGCGGAACAACCCAGGCTGGAGTAGGGGGTAGGAGTAGAGTTGGGGTGAGGACAGTATGGGGAAGAATCTGGGGATATTGGTGGAGGGAAGTTGACACTGGTGGTGGGATTTGTGCTGCTGTTTAAACTCAACTATGAATAACTTTTTATTTATTTATTTAATAAGAATTTTATTTTATTGAATCACCATGTGGAAAATTACAATGCTTTCAGTCTTAAGTCTCAGTTATACAATGCTGAAACAACCATCCCTTCGCCAGTGCCCATACTCCACCACCAAAAAAAAAACAAAAACCCAGTACACCTCCCATCCCGCCCCCACCCCGTAACTAATAAATTTCACTTTAATTTCTCTTTACTTTGGTTACATTCAATATTTCAACAAAAACCTCACTATTATCGTTAGGCGTTCCCCACTAGAGACAGACCTGTTGTGAAGAGATATGAGCTTGCGCGGCCGCAGTAGCACAGTAGTGGCCGAGCAGTTTTGGATTTCTGTACTTTAGCAACTAAGTCCAGGGAGATTTCTTCTAGATATTGGATCATTGCAAGCTTGTAACTCTCATGTGTGGTCAGCATAATATGGCGGTCGCCACGCCCTTCACCCTTAGCAAGGAAGAGGTGAGAGAGAGAAATACCTTTCCCGTCCTGGGCGGGCATGGGACCGCGGCTTGGTTCTCAGTCTGGAGACATTCTGCGAAGAGCTACCCATGCCGAAAGTAGTTTAGCTGGCCTCTGGAATCATGCTCGTGCAGCTGCGGAGAGTTATGAATAACTTTTTAAATGATGGTGCTTTCATAAAAATTTTAAAAAGTGACCCCACCCAGACCATTGATCCAATGATCCCATCGGAAATCTTTGAGTAACTAGGTTAAAAATTAATATCTCCCTGAACTTTAACTGACCTAAGCAGGCAGTATTTGTGTCTATGACTTTCTTCATTACTAGGCAGTAGCACTGTAGCACTGTCGTCCCGTTGTTTATCGATTTGCTCGGGAGGGCACCAGTAACGTCTACATTATGAGACTTCTTGTTACTGTTCTTGGCATTTTGAATATACCACGGGTATCTTGCCAGGCTCTGCCATGAGGGCGGGGTACTCTTGGTAGCTTGCCGGGCTCTCTGAGAGGGACAGGGGATTCAAACCCAGGTCAGCCACATGCAAGGCAAATGCTCTACCAGCTGTGCTGTCCCTCCAGTGGTACATTTAAAAATATTTTTTGGTTGGGTGGCAGGACTGTGTCACACATAGTCATGCTCAATGATTACTCCTGGCTCTGCACTCACAGGTCATTTCTGGCGATGCTCAGTGAACCATATATGGTACTCGGGATCAAACCAGAGATGGCCTCAGAAACCACACACATTACCTTCTGTACGATCTCTCTGGTTCAATCTTTGCTTCTTTTTTCTTTTCTTTTAATAGAGACCATCAGAGTTTGGGGACCATCAAGGCTATATATCCTGGGGTTGAGGAAGGGTGGTGCATACGAACCTTGCTAAAAACTGTGTCTGACACAATTTGGGCATACTCTAATGCTTAAGCTTTATCACCCGTCCTGCAACAGTAACTCTTTAAGTAACAGCACTTACCTTTTTATTTTTATCCCTATTCTACATTCCTGTCATGGTCTTTGCACAAAGTAACATTGAGTAAGAGTTAGCTAAATCCAAATTGAAGCTCTTATAACACATATGAGTGCTTTCCAATAAATCCAACTAATTAATAACATAAATGGATGTGAGAACCAAGAATAGTTGACTAGCTAAATTCAGAACTAGCTATCTTATTCTGCATGGCAGATGAGTTCAGTAGATTCATATCTATGGTGTAAAAACTATATGCTCAGAATCACAGGGAATTTTTTCCTAAATCTGGGTGATCATCATCAGCATTATCTGAAAAGGTTTAAAAAGAAATCCTATTCTGAAGCCCTATTTCCAGAGATCCTGATACAATATATCTAGTGTCTCCATATGTGTCTTAAATTTTCCAAAAGATTCTGATCATTACTGTTTCTAAAAGATTACTCAAGCAAGTAGAATTGAAAATAAAATTGTTTATTATATTCTTCATCATCATGTTAGGTTATATCATCTAAACTTCAGGTGTACTTTCTTTCAAAAGGGAGAAAACAGAAGTTGCCAAAACCAATAACAAATTTATTCGTGTCTAAAATTTAGAACAAATGTGTGCAAAATAGAGAACGGAATTACACAAAATGTTACACAATGTCCAACTCTGTAAGTAGAGATAAGCTACAGCTTTCACCTATAAGATAATTCAGAAATATTAGTAGTAGCATTTTAATAGGACTGCTTCCCTATCTCTTGGAAAAAAATACGATCACCATAGTAACCACCAAGATGGGACAAGATGTCTTCCAAAAGGCAGAAAATAGAAGCAAGCATCAGTTGTGGGAGTAGAGTCCCAACTTCCCACAAGTCATACTTTTAGCTGTATTTAAATAAGTTCAAGTGATTTTTACCTTAAAATTCTAAATTAAGTAATTTTGAACATTTAGCATAGTAGCTTCCCACATATAGGCTTGGTGTATTTATATTAACTATTAACTTTTTATTAAATTATCTAGTTAAGAAAATTAAACCAGCTTCAGCATGAGAAAACAACAAAAATTAGAAATGAAAACTGATGAAGTATTCCTTATTTATAATAATTACAATAATAATGGTAACTTCCAATTTAACATTCACCTGGGCTGGAGCAATAACACAGCGGGTAGGGCATTTTGCCTTGCACGTGGCAGACCCGGGTTTCATTCCCAGCTTCCCATATGGTCCCCTGTGCACCACCAGGAGTAATTCCTGAGGACAGAGCCAGGAGTAACCCCTGTGTATGGCCTAGTGTGACCAGAAAAGAAAAAAAAAATTCACCATATCATATTCTTCATGTACATTATATTAATCCTTATAGCAGCACTACAAAGTAGGTATAATTGCCTTTTATATAGAAAAGAAATTTTAGTTCTAGGGAGGTTGTTTTTTCATGTGAAGATTATTATTTTATTTTTATTTTTTAATATTGTGACTTGCTTTATTTTTTCCAAATTGTATGCAGGACCCATGGCTGACATCTCCAAGCCTGCTCAGATGGGGACTGGGCCTTCTCCACCCAGATCCCCCATTTTCCAGTAGCTTGGCAGCCACACCCACAAACTGCCCCCAGTGCCCTGTAATCCCATCACAGGCCAAGTTCCAGAGACTATAAAACAAAGCTCCCGGAAGAAAGTAATGCAGAGTCTATTGCCCTGAGCCTGGCTGTCTCCACTGGAGAACCTGCCAAGGAACCGAGAGCATCCTGCCCACACGGCAGAGCCTGGCAGACTCTCCGTGGCATATTCGATATGCCAAATACAGTAACAATGATAAGCCTCATTCCCCTTACCCTTAAAAGAGCCTTCAGTGTGGCATCACTGGGAAGAAGGAGTAAAGAGAGGCTGCTAAAATCTCAGGGCTAGGACGAATGGAGATGTTGCTGGCACCTGCTGGAGCAAATCGATGATCAATGGGATGACAGTGATACAGTGATACAGTTGTGTTGTATTAAAGCACTCTGAGTTACCAAGTTTTTCATAGGTTTTTTTTTTTTCACATACAGTGTTCCATCACTGATACAACCATCAGCAACTTCCCTCTACCAATGTTCTCAGATCCCCTCTCCTACCCCTGTCCCTCACCTCAGACCCAGGCCTCTATTTTGATAGGTAGCTTTTTAGTTTGGTTATTAAAGTTTGGGTCTTGTGATTTTAGTGTTGTTGACTCTGTGGTTTGGATATTTATCTAAATCACACATGTGCATGAATCCCCTTGGCCCATGCCCCTGCTGCTTCTCGTTTTTCTCTTCTCCCCTTTCCCTTCAATCTCTCTCTCTATCACTTTCTCTCTCTCTCTCTCTCTCTATATATATATATATATATATATGTGTGTGTGTGTAGTACAGTTTGAGGGAGGTTTAATTAATTATGATTTTATCATCACATATCTAACAAATGGTGGACTAAGATAAAATCATTCTAATTTGAGTATCTTGTCCTATAAAAATTTTAACTATGTAGATATTAACTATCATCTTTCTAGCAAATTTTCTCTCAAAAAGAATGCCAGAATATCTTTCTGGAAAAATATGATTGTTACACTGTACAGTACTACCTTTCTTTCAAAGGTTAACGGTGTATAGCCTTGTCAGTACTTGACCTTATACTACAATTTCTTTAATATATTGGAATTTTTAAGCTGTGTAGTCATGCAAGAAACATTTTCATCAACCTAGAAAGTGCTTTTCACTATACGTGTTACTGAAGATATAAAGGCAAAAGGAAACCTCAGTATTGAAGAGGCTCATAATGTGAGATAAAGATAGAGAAGCAATTAATCTCAATATATAGGAGTTATACAGATGAAAGAGGTTTCCAAAGCTATATGTGGTTAAGGAAGTCTTCAAGAAGCAATATTTGGAGCTGGAGTTGGTGGTAACTAGATTTGGACAGGGAAGTGAAATATGATATCTTAACCAGAGAGAATCATACTTGCATAAGAATGCAGTCCTGAAAGGATTGGTGAGTGTATAGCACGTCTGTTAGGTTAGAGTTTAGTGGGAAGTAAGAAGATAAAAGAAAATTGAAGAAATAGCAGTCAGGGGATTATTACAGTACTCTGTCACTACAACTGTTTTTAATCTAATCAATACTATGTAAGTCACTGTCACTGTCACTGTCATCCCGTTGTTCATTAATTTGCTCGAGCGGGCACCAGTAATGTCTCCATTGTGAGACTTGTTACTGTTCTTGGCATATTGAATATGTCATGGGCAGTTTGCCAGGCTCTGCCTTGCAGGTGGGATACTCTTGGTAGCTTGCTGGGCTCTCCGAGAGGGACAGAGGAATCTAACCCAGGTTGGCCGCATGCAAGGCAAACGCCCTACCCGCTGTGCTATCATCCAAGTAATCCAAGTAAAATCTAAATTCCCTATAGAGATCTATGAGCCTTTACATTATCAGCCCAACCATTTCCCATTACTTCTCTGACCTTTTTTCCCACTATGGTTCCCTCTCAGTTTTATAAAAATGCCAAGTGATCACTGCTACTTCCCTTCACTGCTCACAGAAAAACGGAAAAGCAAACCCAGACTGCTTCATAGCAGTGATATGATGCCCTATAATGAAATTATGCTATTATTCACTTCTAAATCTTCACGCAAGCACCAAATTAAACACAACCTATTCAGAGCCAGACACTGGGTTCCTCAATAACCAAGTGGGTAATAAATAGTTCAAATTCTGCTCACCAATCAGTATTCATAGTCTGCAAGTAAATAACTGATTTTTAGCTCTAAAGGGTAGTTTATAAAAGAAAAGAATATACTATGTGTGGCCCACAAAATATAAAATATGTACTATCTGAAGTACAGTAAGTAAAGCCAGCTGAAAAAAAGGCCTATTAAATATAAATCAAAAAGATAGTACAGCAAGATCAGGCCTTGTACTCACGACCCAGGTTTAGTACCCAGCAACTCATAGTACAGCAAGATCAGGCCTTGTACTCACGACCCAGGTTTAGTTTAGTTTTGTCTCCCAAAGTAGCACTATGAAAGTTTATAGTTGAAGAAACTGAAGTCTATCTAGATGAGGTGATTTGATTAGATCATGTATCTTGTTTAGTATTTGTGTGTGTGTGTGTGTGTGTGTGTGTGTGTGTGTGTGAGGGGGTTCTCAATCAACTGGACTATAGGTTCAATGAGAAAGCCTGAGGATGCATACTGCACGAACCCTGAGGTGCCGCCTGGGAATATCTGTGCCACCCTAAGGTGTTTGGTGACCTCCAGAGTTCTGATGCTCAGGGGACTATGTTGAACCAGGGATTGAATCAGGTTAGGCTCTACGAAAACATGAACCTTCATCTCTCTGCTATTTCTCCAGATTAGGTATCTTTTGATAGAAGTAGGATTTGAATTCAATATGAATTATCTCCAAGTATGAATTGATCTCTCCCAAACAACTACCACACTCAGGTATTGGGGAATTCTTCCCCTTTAAGCATAAAGAACCACACGAGGATTTCAAATTACTAAGTAACATGACAAGATTTTGCATTTTGAGAACTTCTTTCAGTAGTTATGAAGAGAATGGACTAATAAAGAACCAAAACAGAATCATGAAGTTATTATAAGGGTCAAATACAGAGGGATAGAGTTAAAGCTGAAGTGAATGGCATTAAATTATTTATTAAGTACTCAACGACTAATGAATAATTGACTATTTATTGAAATTATTTGGTAAGCTCTTTGAAATATATAATGCCTGGATCCAATGCGCAGAGGTTGTGTTTTAATTGATCTGGAATATGGCCTAAGCATTGGCTTTTTCAAAGCACATTAGATGATTCCATTAGGTAGTCAGAGTTGAGAACAATTGACCTTGGCCAAGTCAATGACAGTGGGAACAGAAATGAAAAAAATGGACTTGGGTATTACCTGGGTAATAGAGTAAATAGGAGTTGGTGGTTGATTGAAGGTATGTGCAATGGTGATGCCTGAAGATCAGAGCAAGTATGGGCTCTCATAACTCACAGATTTCTGATTTAGGGGGTGTGGAGATTCATCCTAGTTTCTGATCGTAGAAACATTCCACACCTGCTATTGAGTGTATCTGGGATAGAATGCAAAACAACTAAATAGTTCTGAGAGCTCTCTTCCTAATATTGCATGCCCACAGAAATGCATATGTGAGAAAAAGATCTTAGTAATTGTTTTGAGATTATCAGCTTCTCAATGGATACATTCACATTTGCAGAATATATTCCAGTAGAAACAAGTGAGAATTATCTTTGACACGGATAAATGAAAGAATGGATCCAGACATACAAAGAAACCTTTCTGATAGGTATAGTCTCATTCTATAGAATTCACTGGTCCTGAGCTGTTAGTGGCAGTGTGACAGATGAAGGGAGGGCGTTATTTTCAGATGAGTGCTAAGTCTTATTTCCTCATGCCAACTCTTAAGAGTAAAGTTTAGAAGATTCCTTTTTCCCACTGAAAAACAACCTTGGACACATGTATTAAAAATTAAAAAAAAATTTTTAAAGAGGTTTTCTTTAATGTAAGCTTGCCAGTGAGGAGGCCATATGGTTTTCAACTCTAGGTATAACTTTTCTTATTGGTGGTAAAACTATACTATTTTGGAATTGTCATGCTTATTCCAAAATGGCATTTTTAGATAAAACAGATTAATCTGGTTTCACATAGACCATCTGGCTGGAACACTACACCTTGATGAATGCAGAGAAAGTTGGAGATTCAAGCCAGTAACTATATCTTTTTTCCTAACAAAATCTAAGTATGAATATAAGTCAGGTGAAAAAACAGATTATTTTAGCATACCTCCCTGAAGTCTAGAAGCTTAGAAAGAACAAGATACCTGTAAGGGAATTATAATTCTGTCTTGGTTGTCTATTCTGATTGTGATAAATGTTATACTGGATTAAACACAATTAGTCCACAGAGATTTGCTTTTTCAAAATAAGGTTTCTCCAGAATTTGCTAATTTTCTTTCCTGAAGGTCTTTTCTATAAAGTTTGGAGAGTAGAAGTGAGGCTTTCAAAGGTAGAGTGAGCAAGATGACATATTAGGTAGCATTCTGCTTTGAAAATAGAAAACATGGAACAGTTTTGCTCTAGGAAAACTTTCAAATGAACCAACAAATAAATATGAGTATGACCACCTCTGTGAATCAGTGGTGTTTGTGGTTGAGGTACTGCTTTCTTTGTGATTGGAGCAAATTCTCAAGGTGAACTTGGTATTTGAATATATTAACAGCATAGGATAATACAGATAAGTATAATTAGGGTATTAAAATTTCTAACATCACACAAATGTGGCTTTCTCCTAGATGATTCATTCACTGTATCACTGTCAATCCATTGCTCATTGATTTGCTCGAACAGGCACCAATAATGTCTCCATTGTGAAACTTGTTACTGTTTTTGGTGTAACGAATATGCCATGGGTAGCTTGCCAGGCTCTGCTGTGCAGTTGAGATACTTTCGGCAGCTTCCCAAGCTCTCCGAGAGGGGCAGAGGAATTGAACCCAGGTCAATCCCGTGCAAGCCAACGCGCTACCCGCTATGTTATCGCTCCAGGCTGATGATTCATTATATGGCATTTATTTGACTTGTACCACTGAAAAGTTCTTCAAGGACTCATTTCCTACCTATCATTTACTTTCAAACAAAGCCAGAGATTTAAAATTAGGTTGGTCTAAAAACATGTTAGTCATTTATGAGTGTCTCAAGGAGTACACATTCCTATCTTTAAATTCTGGCTTACAAGAAAAGATGAGGTCCTGTCTTGATGGTTTTCTTTGGTTAGGCTCATACTGATGTGGGCAGGTAGACAGGAAAAGGCCCTGAGCAATAAAACTTAGGTCCACAGATCTTCTTGGGAGGAAAATCCTAAAACTGATCCATCCTGTGGTTATAGAAAACAGACCTGATAAGACCCTCATCAGACCCTGAGGAGATTGGACCCCTTCCCATGAAGTTCCTCTCCTTGAAAATCCTCGGACTTCTCCTTTAATCTGATTTACTTTAGTGATTCAGTCCTGAGAAGACTCCAGAACTTCTGGATCAAGACAACCTGAGACGAGCCTATAAAATATGCCTTAAACAAAGGAAGCGCGCATGCGCACATGCTGCCTGAACCTGTGTGCTGTTTGTGCCTGCATGGTCAAGCTCATGTGATGCCAGAGCATGTGTCACCTGCATCTCGCCTCCTGAGATGTGTACTCTCATGTTTTCCTATCTAACGCTGGGGTGTGTGTAGGGGCTCTCTCCACCCTTGGAGAAGCCCTTGTTCTCTCTGGAGCGCATCACTCTCTCTCTCTTACTCCGTTCTCCCACTTTTCTCTTCCTCTTTCCCTTCAAAAATCTTCCAAACAAAATCTGTTTTACTTCACTGCTTGTCTCCTCCTGAAATTCTTTCCTGTGAGTGAGACAAGAACCCAGTAACCCTGGGTCCCAGGTGGCAGAGGTGGATCGGGAGAAAGTGACTATCTTTCTCCTCCCGACTCATGAGAGCTACCCGTGGGGTCTGCCGACATCAATACAAGAGTGATCATTGATAGAAACACCAGGCACACCACACTTCTCACTGTCAAAGTTATCATGTTCCCTGAAGACTTGAAGGGTCATGCACTAGTCCATTAAATTGGTTGTATGAAGTATGAACTTAGGTTTTTCATCCTTAATACTATATGGGTCTGAATTGTCAGCAATATCTACTCCGGTCCAATGTAGCGTACATCCAACAGATTTTTTCCCCCTATTAATTTTCCTTTTTACTTGTCACTCTCATTTTCATGAGATCAGGTCTTCACATTTTTTAAATTTTATTTTAGTAAATGGTCTAGTCAATAAATATTTTTATCACTCACCTGCTTTTGCACTTGGGTGAGTAACAAGGATAATAACAGAGTCACTGTTGTGTATTAGGGGATTTACTGATCTATCTTCTAAGACCCATTTTCTTTCCAGTGGAAACAGGCATTACCCAATGAGAAATGAAATCATTAAGTTTCTACCTAAAAACAATCTATTTTCCTTCTAGCATAGTCATCTCTCACCTAGAAACAGGGATACTTATATAAAGCTGGAAACCATTTTAACTTTTTTCTCTCTTTTATCTCCATTCAGGATTCTAGCAAGATAGAAGGAAATTCAGTGTGAAAATGAGGCTTTTAAATGCACTTCCTTTCAGAAAGTTGACTTTATAATAAACACAATAGGTCCTTGTCCTTGATGACCTCATTTGCCTTCAGCACAGTTCTTGGAGATAATTTCCTTGCTAGCTGATTATAGTCCAAATGTGTGCAAACTTTTTCAAATTCTATAATTATACAAAGAACCAGATCATTACCCTTCACTATATATATACACATTTTAAAAAAATTGACATCAGTATATCATCACCATCATCATAAAACTTTTGATTCTGTTTCTAGAATCTGGCTTCCTCTCAGACCTAAGAATATTTTTTTCTACACCACTATTTGAGTTTGAATATATTAACACAACTGTCTGGCCAGTTTAACATCATATTATTTTACTCTTATCTCTCTAACATTCTCTCATTTCTTATCTTTTTAAAACTAATTATCACAACAGTTCAGAGGACTCAGACTTAGGGACTGGGAAGTTTTTCTTTTTTTTTTTTTTTTTTGCTTTTTGGGTCACACCTGGCGATGCACAGGGGTTACTCCTGGCTCTGCACTCAGGAATTACCCCTGGTAGTGCTCAGGGGACCATATGGGATGCTGGGAATAGAACCCGGGTCGGCCGCATGCAAGGCAAACGCCCTCCCCGCTGTGCTATCGCTGGGACTGGGAAGTTTTAAATCAAGGAACCAGTTTAATTACCCAGAAGCTGTTCAGACTAAACTATATCTCAGTCATCTTCCAATGGTAAACAAAAGAATTGTGGGCAAGTCCTGGCCAAAGTCATATAAGAGAACAGTCACTGTCATCCCATTGCTCATCGATTTGTTGAGCGGACACCAGTAACGTCTCTCATTGAGAGACTTATTGTCACTGTTTTTGGCATACCCAATACGCACAGGTAGCTTGTTAGGCTCTCAATACTCTCTGTAGCTTGCCTGGCTCTCTGAGAGGGGTGGAGGAATCGAACTCAGGTCGGCCGCGTGAAAGGCTAACGCTCAACCACTGTGTTATCGAAAGCTCAAGCATGGGAAGCTATTAGGCATTAGTGTATATTCTCATATAAATTATTTAAAAATTTTTACTCTTTCAGAACTATAGACAGCCAGGTCAACCATCTAAGCTAGTCTCAAATCAGGATTAGAATATATAATTTTGCTTAATGCTTTGAGGTTTTTAACATCTTTGATATCCTTTTAGGACTATGCATTACGTATTCTAGAAAGCTAACCTAGAATACTAATGGAGGTGTAGACTAACATTAGTAGTTTGATTGAGCATACAATTATCCTAAAAATTCAGCTGTAGATCTGTCTGTCTCAGTGAGTTTACTATTCTAGGAAAATGTAATGTCCTTAGCTCTATGACTTACTGCAAATTGTAAGACACCGGGGCTGGAGCCATAGCACAGCGGGTAGGGCGTTTGCCTTGCACGCGGCGAACCCGGGTTCGAATCCCAGCATCCCATATGGTCCCCTGAGCACAGCCAGGGTAATTCCTGAGTGCAGAGCCAGGAGTAACCCCTGTGCATCGCCAGGTGTGACCCCCCCCAAAAAAAATTGTAAGACACCTTCCTTACCCCCACCCTCAACTCAGCTAATCACCTCTCACCATCCAACTTCCCCACTTGATTGTCTTCCGGAGACTTTGCTCCTTTTCATGTGGAAATGTAGCTGGTGTCTCTTTGGAAAAAGAGATAAGACTAATTGGCTACTTTGGCAATCCCCTCAGTCCTGGGTCTAGCAGAAAGGTCTGGTTTTTGGCAGGCGAGGGAAGTAAATATTCGAATTCCCAAGCTGTCAGCTAGCAGATGTATGTTCACATAGAACAAAGAAGCGTCTGGAACAAAACTGAGGGTTCTGCCTGTGTTGTCAGCTGGAAGGGAAAACTGTTTCAGCTCCAGAGCAAATGCTCAAGCTCATGTATTTTGACTCTTTGCACCAGTCCCCTCAACTCACAAACCCTGAGTCTTCAGACTGCTGCGAAAATATCACAGTAGAGAGGACACATATGCTACAAGCTTAAATTTTCCACCTAGTGGCATGCCTTCACATTCTCATCATTGAGCTCATTACACCGGGCAGCTTTAGGTGCTTTCTACCTGGTCTTTGTGACTATTCTGCAATTCTCTCTAAATCCTCTCTCAGGCAACTGTCTTTTGGCCTCATCAATCAATATTCAATGGCAAGACACTAGACTTTCCTAACAAAAGAACCAACAACTTATTTCTTGGAACTTGATTTTTTGTGAGAAAATCCCCCACCCTAATTTTCAGTATCTCTTGCCTTAATGGTAATAGCAAAAAATATATGAGGCTGATAATGGTTTGAAAGAAATATATTATGATTTTTTTATTTTTGCTTTTTGGGTCACACCCAGCAGTGCACAGGGGTTACTCCTACACTCAGGAATTACTCCTGGCAGTACTGGGGGACCATATGGGATGCTGGGAATCGAACCGGGGTTGGCCGCGTGCAAGGCAAATGCCCTACCTGCTGTGCTATCACTCCAGCCCCAAGAAATATATTATGATTTTTAAGTTTATATTTCTGGGTTGTTCGGGGGACAAGGATCACACCTAATGGTGCTCAGGGGTAATCCTGGCTAGGCACTCAGAGCTTGATCCTGGTGGACCCTGCTTGAATGCTGGGGATTGAAGCCAGGTCAGTCTCTTGCAAGGCAAACCTTTAGCAAAACCTACTAGTTAGATAACCACATCCTGACTACTTCTCCTTTCCTCCATCTGACACTCTTGTAGTTTCTATCACTGTCACATTTTGCCTGATGGATGTCTTTGCTTCCAAACAAGACTTGCCATCTACCTTTGTTCCATTCAACCCCACATCCAGGGTGACCCTGTCATACTCCTGCTAAAATTTCTGTTCCAGTTTGCAGTGGTTTCCCAGCATACACAGAATAAAAAACTGCTCTATGAGATGACATGCAATCAACTCTCAGGCTGAAACTCTTTTTGTCAGCTCCAGCTCCTCAGGAGTTTTCTTAGTCTGCTCCCAATGCGGGCTCTTACACGGCTCCTCCAGCTTGAACTGCCGTGGATTCTACTGAAACAGACACCAGGCTCCCTTACTCAGAAACTTTCTTGCACAGTTGTTTTCTTCCTCCTATCTTTGACCCCCGTAGATTTTTCTTAATTATTTCTTATTCTCTTTCCTCCCATAATGTAAGCTTCATTTCCTTTAATTTCCATGTCTCTACCTTTTAAACTTCCTCTAATCCTACTTAGCATTCTTTAACAAGGTATTCAACTTGATATGTTGGCATCCAAATAATCATTTTGTTTTTCATTTTCCTCAATTTTATTAAGAAATTATTTATGTGACATTGTGTGAATAATAGGTTATAAGCTCACAGGTACAAAAGTTGTTCATTTGCTACACTTATATTACAAAATGGTTACCAATTATAGCATTCATCGCCTCACACAGTTAGCATTTTTTTGTTCGTTGGTATGGTGAAAACATGATATATTCACTTTGCAACAAATACTGGTGTCAGGAAGTGTTCAGTGATCAGGGCACATGCGAGAGCTGGGTTTGTACCCGGCAGTAAATGGTCCCCTGTGCATCGGCAGGTGCAGCCCTTAAGGCCCAGAGCACTGCTGTGGTGAGTACCCCTGACACAACAGTGACCAAGCTTCATTGCTTTTGTGGCCTCTTAAATCTCTGGCCAGCTGGCTGAGAATCACTGGTGTGGTACTTAGGCTTCCAGAACACCACTTGGGAGCCCCCCATCCCATAAAGAAATTTTATAGAATACAGTGTTTTAACTACAATCATCATACTATATAACAGATTCCCAGATGATATTCATATAATGAAATCTATAGTGGAAAGTTTGAACTCGGGCAAACTTTAAAGCTCGCCCTCTGGATTCTTCCCCAAATCCAATTTCACAACACCAAATATCTAAATCTCAAAATTCCTGTATATATTGAGGGGATGAAAATATTCTAAAATAGACATATCAAGCAAGTTTGTTCAATGACTAAAGAAAGGCAGAATAACAAAAGGCAGAAATATTATTTAATACAGAAAAAGAAAGGAAAAGCATCCTAACCAGGATGGCAAACCTCCAAACTCCTGCTGTGAGAGCAAGGAAAAAAGAGCAGCTCCTCCCAATTCTGATCAAATTCTCAACATTGGCAGAACTTTTGGAAACTCTCAGGCTGCCTGGTCTTTGGGAACTTCCTGTCCGACTGGTTCTACTCTTCTGGGTACGCCTACATTCTTCATTATCCAACTTATGTCTGGGTGGGAGTCATTTTAAGTGAACACAGAAATAATTGCTTTTGCTTGTATCTACAGATCATTAGACATTAAATGGACCCTTATTGGACCATTTATGTAATCAACCACCCTTTGTTGGTTGATTACATAATGTTTCTCTGAGAGTTTTTTTTTTCTGGAAATGCATGAACAGATATGCCTTCTAGTAGATTTTTTTCACAACTTAAGAAATAACTTCTTGGGGCTAGAGCGATAGCACGCCAGGTAGGGCATTTGCTTTGCACGCGGCCGACCAGCTTGATTCCCAGCATCCCAGATGGTCCCCTGAGCACTGCCAGGAGTAATTCCTGAGTGCAGAGCCAGGAGTAACCCCTGTGTATCACCAGGTGTGACCCCCTTCCCCCCAAAAAAAAGAAATAACTTCATGCTTAATAATCTAAGACATTTACTGTCTCAACAAGTATGAATAAAATTAAACTGCCGAAGACTTTTATTTCATCAAGAGTTCAAACTAGCTCAGATAGAGAAGTCTGTCCCGAATATCCTGCCATTACACTATATTTTTGTTTATGAATGCTTTTCAATAATTTTCTAAAGGGCCTGTACCACCTCAGAGATTTTTATTTTCAAGGGAAAATCATCATTCAAATAATTTTGGAAAATGTAATTTTTGTCAAATGTAACAATTGACATTAAAAAGGAAACTACACATATAAACTGATAATTTTCATATCCACCTAAAATGTATTGATCCTTAACATATTGAAATTATCTCTTTTCCCTTTCTCTTTGCTAACTTATATTTTTATCTTATTGTGTTCCCATATTTATTTATTCTCATATTTAGTGTCTGAAAATAACTTTGGTGATCCTTATATCAGCTTATCTGTAACAAAATATGACTAAATTAAAGTTTATACTTTATGCATTTTCTTGACTGAGTCATCACTTGATTTATCACAAATGTATCATTTTCATTAGTACATCTATGACCAAACCCATGCAATGTCTTTTAAGATTTTTGTAAAAGTAAGGGTCAGAGAGATAGTGCAACGGGAAGGTTACTTGATTTGCAAATGGCCAATCTAGGTTTAATCCCCAGGACCCCATATTGTCACCCAAGCCTTCCAGAAGTGATTGCCAAGTGCAGAGCCCAGAGTACACCCACTACTGAGTATGACCCAAAACATACAAACAAAAATCATCCTTTAAATGAGATGAATAATGAACAAACTTTTCTTAGGCTTTTAATGAAAGGTAATTATATTTACTACCAAAAATAATTACACATTATCAAACATTTTATAAAGTGAATTTTATTAAAATTGTCTATAAAATGCTTTATAAATATATATGCATATACATATATGCATTTATCACGAATCACAAAATCCCATTGATCCTCAATTTCTTGAGCTCAGTAACCTCTCCATTCATCCTATCCCTGAGATTTTAGAAGCCTCTCTCCACTTGGCCTTCCCTATGATCATTGGAGGCTCTTTCAAGGTCAGGGGAATGAGATCCACACCTTGTTACTGGTTTTAGCATATGAATACACCATGGGAAGCTTGCAAGGCTGTCCCTTATGGGCAGGAAACTCTCAGTAGCTTGCTAGTTTCTCCCAGAGGGAGAAGTAGGCTACAAGATATCACTTCTGGGAGCTTGCTTTTAAGTCTCTGGATGTTGGCCATTAATGGGATTATACACACCTGGGTTCCTCTGCTGGTACCTTCATGCATGAGGCTTGTCCTGAACGTGTGGAGAACGGCCTTGAGCATGGCTGTGGCTAGGTTTCTGTGGTCTTCAGCTGCCAGGAGCTCTGCTCGGGGCAGGGAGGGAAGCTGGAGCCCATCCCCTCCAGCTTATATATATATGCTTTTATATATATATGTAAATTTTTTCTACGTTGTACCTCCCCCAAATTCTGTCAGTTATTCACCCTTTATACTTTAAGAGGAACAATCTTTGTTGGAACTGTTATAAATATGTGGATCTTAATTTTAAGTGAAAAGAATAGCTTTTAAAAGATTCTGAGGGTAGACATAATTAGAAATTTCAAAAGAGAAAGAGTGTGTTTTCAAAGATAGAAGAATCTAAGGCAAAAGAAGCTTTAGAAACACTAGTTATGAAATCATGTCAACAGTTCAAGTTGGAGATGGTGGAATAAGCCATGGTGGTTACATGCATGAATGAGAGAAATGGAGAGATATAATATATATACTAGAATCAGAAATAAACATGATGTGGTGGCTAACTGCATGTGGAAGGTAAGATAGAAGCAAGTATCAAGTGTTAATACCTCAGATTTCTAACTTAAGAAACTGAGTACACTGTTTATTAAAATATAAAATACACAATTGGAACGTTCAAGAAATGGACGGAGATACGATTTCGACCCTGGACTTGATTGTTAGACTGTGCAATGGTGGCTACTCAACTATCCCTGCATGGAGTTCAGGAGAAGAGAAAAATAAAGTCAACATTAGCATTACATCACAAATGTTAGCATTAAAATCACCCATGGAGGGGCCCGGGTTTTGAATCCCAGCATCCCATATGGTCCCCTGAGCACCACCAGGAGTAGATCCTGAGTGCAGAGTCAGGAGTAACCCCTGTG
This sequence comes from Sorex araneus, assembly GCF_027595985.1. NCBI lineage: Eukaryota > Metazoa > Chordata > Mammalia > Eulipotyphla > Soricidae > Sorex > Sorex araneus. Next base: position 416,611,199 of record NC_073302.1, read on the forward strand.
CATCGCCAGGTGTGATCCAAAAAACAAAAAACAGAACAGAACAAAACAATCACCCATGGAGAGTGTCAGGCCATAGATCACTGGACCTTATAGCTTGTGAATTTATAGGTTTGGGGGCAAAAGGGGTTAAAATTTGAAGTGCTAAAAAGTGATAGTTACTGCTGTTTTGGAAACACATTTTGAGATTTATATTTGGTAGTTATTGGTATAGGAATGATTTATGAAGACTTAAAAATGGATGAGATTACTGAAGAAGTACAAGCAACCAAACTGGAACTTTACTTAAATTTAAGCTTGGAAATTTTAATTATGAATGAAGGCTTTAGTGTGAGATCAAGAAGAGCCTGAGAAAAATGAAGAAAGCTTAGGTGAGGGATTTAATTCCATATGTCCAATCTCTTATCAATCCTTAAAGTCCTATAATTTTCTCTTACTAGTACTAATAAAATTCACTAAAATAGTAATTAAATGTACTCTACAAGAAGATATTACAGGGGCTGGAGCAATAGCACAGCGGGTAGGGTGTTTGCATTGTACGCAGCCGACCGGGTTCGATTCCTGAGCATCACCAGGGGTGATTTCTGAGTGCAGAGCCAGGAGTACATTACCAGGTGTGACCCAAAAAGCAAATAAATAAATAAATACATAAATAAATACATAAATAAATAAATAAATAAATAAAAACTTAAAAGGAAGATATTACAAGTTGTGACTGAGAGACTCCATCTGTTTTCTGCTTTCCTTCAATAAAATATATGAAGCTGAATTTTGACACAATGAAAGAATTAAGATTTGTTCAGAGAATGGACACAAACATTAGAAGGAATAGGATGCCCACTTGGATCACTGAGGATTCTGCAAAGAGGAGACAATCTGCAATGTATGAATCACTTGAAATTTCTTCTATCCAATGTATTCTGTTATGCCTATATTTAGTGGCATCCTTCCACTGCTTGCTAAGAATGGTAAGCTTGGTGTTTGCTCCCTAAAAGGAAAGAAATCACCAGGTTCTCCTCCCTATCTCCCCTTACTGCTAAAGCCAACACTCTTCTTGACACCTGCTTCTTAATTTTTACTGTTTCAAGTTCAATCAATTCCTTACTTCTACACTCTTAAATAGTAGCTACTAGGGGCCAGAGAGAGAAAACAGCAGAGAAGATGCTTATCTTGAATGCTGCCAATCCGGGTTTGATCATGGACACAACATATGGTCAGGAGGGAGGGAGGGAAAGAGGAGGAAGGAAGGAAGGAAGGAAGGAAGGAAGGAAGGAAGGAAGGAAGGAAGGAAGGAAGGAAGGAAGGAAGGAAGGAAGGAAGGAAGGAAGGAAGGAAGGAAGGAAGGAAGGAAGGAAGGAAGGAAGGAGGAAGAAACCATACCATTTATTTACTAATGTTTAAGTGAGAATATTTGTGCAGGAATCTGAGGGCATATGACTTTCAATCACATTAAGATATTCCTTATATCAAGGAATGCCACCAGACCTCTTGAATCATAAAATTATTCTAATGGTCAATGGCATCTGATACATGATTGCACTGAGATTGCAGAATTATTTCTACTGTCATCAACTCCCATAGACAAAGGGACAGTTTCTGGAAGTGACCCTGACCTCCAGTCACAAGACTAATTTGAGAGTAAATTTTTCTTGTTGTTATTTTTGTTTTGGGGCAACACCTGCTGATACTCAGGGGATACCTCTGGCTCTGCACGCAGGAATTACTCCTGGTGAGCTCAGGGATCTGTGTGACATGCTAAGGATCAGACCCACGTCAGCCACAGGCAGGGCAAATGCCTACCTGCTATGCTATCACTCAAGCCCCTAGTTTGAGGATTATTTCTCTAAATCATGGGGAGAATTTTAGTCTAGTAGTTCTTTTCATAATCTCTGGGTCTTCATAATTCTACAAGTCAGATGGCCTGCACACAGCAGGTGGTTTGCCCACACAGAGAAAACACAAAGCAAGTAGCCTCTGCTTTAACGCCAAAGTCCTTCAGTCAGATTTTCTGATGCTTCTTTGACTGCCAGTGTGTCTTGCCATTCTCTGGACCCTATCTATGAGTCCTTTCGAGGAGTAGAGGGTAGGAACATCCTGCCGGCTTGTGACTTCACCTCCTTCATTTTTGAGCCCGCACCGCCCACCCGCCTGCCTGTCTACCCACCTGTTTGCCTGAGTTAGGGATATTTGCTCCTCTAACACACTTTTAAAAATACAAAGAGTTCAGCCGAATTTTTGTTTTGAAAATTGATTTTTTGCACACTTGGCCTACGTTTTCTCCTATTGTTGTCAGTTTAAATTTAAGTATTGAAACTGTGACAGCAATCCCCCGGAACTCTTAATAGTATAATTCTCTTAATAGTATAATTCTCTAATTGTCCAGTGTACAATTTTATTTTATTATTATTTTTCATTTGTAGGAAACACCCAGCTGTGCTCTGGTCTTATTCCTGGCTTTTCATACACAAACTGCTCCTGGCAGGGCATAAGGGTTCATATGGGCTGTGAGGATTGAGCCTAGACTGACTGTGTGCCAGGCAAGAACCTTAGTTGCTGTACTAGCTCTCCAGCCCCCTATGTTGGATAATTAAAAAATGCAGTAATCACTGAACATTTGAAGAGTTTCTGAAACAAGAAATTGCATATTATAAAGCATTTATTTCTATTAAAAATCTTTTCCTCTAGTGTATACATACTTTTGTACCTATTTCCTTTAAAGCACTCCAACATTCTAAGAATTATCTTCATTTTCAATAATATTTATTTTGTACAGAATATGAATCCTTTAACTTAAGCATTACTGTAACACTTATCCCCTACAGCACCTTGCATAATAGAAAAATCCCTCTTCAAAAATCTCTCAGCACTGTCAGCCCTCAGTGTGTTTAATACCGAACTGGGGTCTTCTCCGTGATACAATGTCAAGAATAATATGCCTCTATGGTTATGACAGTTTTGGCCTGAAGGCCGAAGAGTATCTAGAATCAGGACTCTCCATATAAAACAACTAGAATGCGGCACAATGAATCTAATCATTTCTGCCAAGTTAATGAATATGCCAACTGATAAATTAAAAGTCCATCTGCAGAAATTGGTGCTGTCTGAAATGAGCGCATCAGCTGTGCCCCAGTTAATGCAGTGGCTGAATTTAGAAATGCCCTATATACTGGTAACAGTTTCTTCTACACAAAGAGGGCTATGATTATGTTTATAGCCCAGCAGAAGGATATTTTTTCTGTTTTGGAGTCAAAGCACTCCATGTTTTTCTACATTTTTCCAATGACACTACATGAATAAAACCTGAGCCTGGCAAACTACCCGTAGTGTATTCCATATGCCCAAAACTGTTAACAACAAGTCTCACAGTGGAGATGTTACTGGTGCCCACTCGAGCAAATTGATGAACAACGGGATGGCAGTGCTACAGTGCATGCTTCATCTTAGAAAGGTTGCTAAAGGAAAAAGCACCAGTTAATTCTTACTCTGCTCAAGGTTTCTGGGAGTACAATTGCATAATCCTGGAGTTCACTGATGGTGTGAGTGGGTCAGAACAATCACGGTTTAGCTCACTATAGAAACTGTATATGGGCAGGGCTATTATATGAACAAATATCAACTTCATCAGCTACTGACTACTTAAGTTTCAGTAGCTTGATAATCTACACTTATTTTTTAAAAACATACTCGGTTATAACCATTCTGGAATTATTTCTCTTTCAACATTTTCTGGAATATATATTCTTTAAAATATCATACACAATGCATCTGCTCAATTTTTGCATGGTTACTTTAAAGCTAACCTTAAAAGTATTTGCCTTCTGAGGAAGCTTGTTGGGAACTTTTTTTTTTATTTTTATTTTTTTGTGTTGGGAACTTTTAATTGATTGAATGAGAAAGAATAAAATAAATACTGGGGAAAAAATTAAAGTCACAAACACAAAGCATAGCATTTTGTGATAGCTACCAACTTTAGTGATCGAAATCAGCAGCTCAAACTCCATGATTAATTAGCACAATCACAACCTGGAATATGCCTACAATTCACTTCTCTTCTTCTTGCTTGTGCTACTCCCTTGGCTAAATCACGATGTTGATTAAATCCATCCCTCTACTGTCCCTGCCTGCTAAACATGAGTAAAATGCAGGACTATGCTGATTGGTCACTATTTAAATTCATGAACCTTATGAACCTTAAAGGGTTCCTAAGGTTGCATGGCAACCCATTTATCCCTTAATCAATTCCTTTTCCCAGTCTTCTGAATCACCTTCACTACATTCCTCAAAACTCTTAAGATTTCCTACACATTTCAACTCTCCTCGGGTAACGATGCTTCTTATTACACTGAGTTAACAGCTATAATGAGAAAATATATTTCCAAGATTCCCAACTTCTTGGTCTTAGGCACGTGCTCATTAGCTCTCTTTGCATCAAAGGCCACGTTCTCCACTTAGACATTAGTTCCATTCTGTTTTGGCTGCTTACAGAAAAGTTTTACCAATGTTTCCTTTCTCTCTTTTATCACTTTTTTTCTTACTGGAACATCAACATGATCATATAGACATATATACATATATACATACATAGGTATACATGACACATTTTCCTTAAACTTTTAACCACTTTTATTGGGTTATCAGGATTTATAATGCTATTAATTATACTTTTCATGCATACATTATTCCAACACCACACCCACACCGCAGATTCCTCAGAGCAGCCCTCTCTTGTAAGTTCAGTTCTATAGGCAAACTCTCTAGTACTGATGACTTTGACCTTTTGTTGATCCCTTGTGACTTTTTATTTTATTGCACATATGGTAGACATTTATTCTTTTCTTTAAATTTAAAACAACTTTCTCCTCATCCCTTATCTTGTTTCTGCTAAACTCATTTCCTGTATAACAAAAAGCCTAGGAAAAAATTGTCTATACTATCAAATCCAATTTTTTTTCTCCATAGTATACTTTTTTACCATATGATTCAATCACATATTTTGTCAATGTCATTACAGGGAATATTTTCTTGACAATTTTCTATTGCTAAGTACATCTCATTCCCATTTTTAATGATTTCTTAGTAGTATTTGGTAGACCTGATTACTCTTTCTCTTTAATTTTTTGTAATGTACTTGGAATGGTAGCTTATCGCCACAATGATAGTTGTGACTAATTCTTTTTCTTATAGTAAGAGCATGCCATTCCTCTATTGAGAAATAGTGTTTAGTCCTCTGTTCCTTTGATTGTTTATTGCTCATATGTTGGTGTGTGTGTGTATGTGTGTGTGTGTATGTGTGTGTACATGCCAGCAGTCAAATCCAGGTGTTAAACACACCAAGTAAATATTCTAACGCTGAACTACATCCTCCATTCTTTTGAATCTCATTGGACTATAAGTGCTTTGAATGAAATCATATGGTAGGAACAATTCAAAGTTTCAGATATAGTCTGTAAGAGTTCAGACACCTGCTTTCTGCAACTTGAAGTCCTGAGCTGTCATATAAATAGGAAGGCTGTTGAGAAAATGGCGGTACCAGACGTTTATGTAAAAAGAAAGTTATTTTAACATTTCAAACCAGTCAAATCTTGAATGACTCCAGATCCAAGAGCAGCTGGATGAGTGACATCAAATAAGAAACACCTTGCTGATTCCACCAATCAATCCAAACAGCTTTGACATAAAATAATGTATTATGCAAGGCACAAAGTTTTAGGTTGGTTTCTTTTTTCACAGCAAGAAACTTTTATCACATGTGAAAACTACTGACAAACAGAGGGTGCTTAATTGTTCAAGGATCCCCATATTCTGTCTCTGCAATCCCTTCTTATGTTTGCAAGTACAAACCAAGCTTCTCAATAGGTTCTAGGGGCATGGGTATTAGGACAAGAGCATTCCTGGAAGACCAGCACTCCAGTGATCAGCAGAAACTAGGGAACTTTCCAACTTCAACTTTGAAACTTTCCCCCTTCTCTGCAGTCTTTCAGCTGTCCCTGTCTTGCATGGCCCAATTTCTTTTACAGGCAGAATTTTTCCCAATTAAACATTCGCCTATTTAATTCTATCTTGGCCTCGCACAGGGGACCCAGAATAACTCAACACACTCGATCTGGCTTTCCTTCAACTCCTTAGTCATTGTTTTCCAACATCTTTCACTTATGTCTCTTTACCTCCCTGAAATCAAAACTGTGCCCTAGTCAGTCCCATGCTTTTCTTTTCTATCCATCAATCATCCATATTTAAAAATATTTTTCCACTTCCCCCTTTCCTTTCATTTATTGTTTTTATTTTATTTTATTCTTGTAATTTATTGTTTCTGTTGTTGCAATGGCCAGAGCTTTGTATACATACCTGGCTGTGAGACTTGCACAAATAGCTGTGGGGCCCATAGGGGCCACATATCGGTCATGGCATGTCATGTCATGGTACTTACCAAGGGTTGTATTCAGAGGTGGTACTCAAACACAAACACATTCTGGTTACAGTTCTTTTCCAGGAATTGCTTTATAACTCTCTCTCTCTCTCTCTCTCTCTCTCTCTCTCTCTCTCTCTCTCTCTCTCTCTCTCTCTCTCTCTCTTCCTGGTGATGGTGCTTGTCCCTACCTTTCATTAGTAGTACTCACCAGGGATTGCTCCCTTTCGTTGTACTACTCACATAAGCCTGACTGTATTGTGGCCAGAAATTCCTTGTGATATTGGGAATCTCAGACAGAAGAGCTGCCATGATCACACCGGGTCCACATGGAAGCACTCAGGATTGAATTCTCAATTTTACATTTCAAAGCAGGAGCTATTCTTTCAGGCCAATTCTTATCTAATTATATTGTAAAAAAAAACTATGCACGCTGAAGGGTGTGTGTACTCACGGGCTCTCCGGGCGGCTCTGTCTCACCACCTGCGTTCGGTGCTCTGGAACCGCTGTGTATGGGATGGATCAGGACAGCTGTTGGCCAAGGACAGGCGAAGGAAGAACGAGGACCAAACTGGTTGCTGATAAGTTACCATTTATTCAATCTTCCATCTTTCTCATCTCCTGCACTGCTAGCTCCATCCTCTCTCTGGATCTACTACAGCCTCTTGTCTCCTTCACTAGTCTTTCTCCCTACTTGTCTCTCTCCACCTTGCCCTCTAGGCTACACACAGCCAGGTAGCAAAATCAACGTAAGAAAGCCCTTCCTGAGGGCTGGCAGGTAAAATACCTCTTAAGGATTTTTCTTCTTTCCTTAGTCCAAGAACTATTCACATCTGAATACTAGTTATTTTTGTATGGACATAGCAAGAGATTCATTGAGGCTTGCAAGGCAGCTCTCCTGGCAACACTTTGCCACAGACTTAGAGTACAGCACTCAGGCCAGATTAATCATTCCTCACCCTAGCAGGGTCCAAATATAGGTATCACTGTTTGGATCATGACAGCATTTGTCCATGACCAAGCTCTTAACTTATAGTTAAGCATTAGGCACTTTGGCCAGGCCCATCTCGATGCCAGGGTAGCACACAACTCACTGCTTGCCCTGGGTCTGTCCCATCCTTCATCGAGACCCTGCTTTTGGGGGGTGCTAGAAGTAAGGGCAGCTGAAGCTTAGGTCTAGGGAACAGATGCCCAGGAGGAAAATATCATGTGGAGTCAAATGACTCCCAGGTTACAAAAGCATAGCATTTGCTAAGTCTTCCTGTGTCCATACAAAAAGTACATTGCTCTGAATAAGCTATGCAAAGGACTCAAGGAGAAGAGAAAAGCAATATTTACAAGTCAACAGAGCACTAAAAAAGAAGCTACAAATAAACACAGAGAAATGGGAGTAATGTGATGGGAGTAACCCAATAAACCTAAACTACCTGAGGCTATGTTATCCTACATTATATGATTTATATGTCACCTATAAGCTATAGGCTCAGATAGATAGATATGTAGATAAAGATAAGGAAATACATAGAGATCTACATCTTATGAAGTCCCATCTCATTTTTCTTCTCTTAATATTTCTATTGAAATTTCTCACTTATCCGTACCATCTCAGCAAATGGCAACTTTATCCCAGTTGCTAAGGTCATTATTGATTATCTCATATCACTTATGTTATCAATAGATTCTATCATTTCCCTTAAAAACAGTGAAATTCCATATAATCCAGCAATGCCAATTCTGGGCATTACTCCAAACACTATGAAAAACTGTTTCCAAAGGAGATTTCCCTCCCTATATTGATAACAGCATTATTCCCAATATCTAACATGTTAGAAAGAGCTGACAAGACTAATTAGCAGTTGAATAGATAATGATAAAGTTCTATAGCTACTCAGTGGGACACTACTCTGGTATCAAAAGATGAAATCAGATCTTTGGGAACAAAGTTGATGGAACTTGAGATGACTGTATTAAGTGAAATAATTAAGTAAAAGACAATTATAAGATGACCATGGAATATAACTTACTAAAGCAGATGAGTTGTCAGGAAACTGCAAGACTAATTCCTGGATTCCCATGGCAACTTTTGTGGTTTTTAGATGGAAGAGGAGATTGGTGGGATGAAGGAGAGTGGTCTTTTGGGTGGTGGAATGCTGGTGATGGGGGCAGTGACAATTACACACTTCTAAAAGTATGAGGTTAAACCTCTTCAATTTCATAGTGTTGAAAACCAATGATAAGTCAATAAAAATGTTTAAAAATTGTCAAGAGCCTCTTATTTATGACTTTAATATATATGTATATATATAAACATAGATAAAAATAAAGGAGGGGGATTTGTGGTATTCTCTTTTTTATTTTAAATTTATTTATTGAATCACCATGAGAGCAATTACAAATATTTCGGGTTTAAGACTCGATCATACAACAATGAAACACCTGTCCCTTCACCAGTGCACATTTTCCACCACCAAAAAAGCCAGTATACCCCATCCCACACCCTCCCCCTACCTGTGTGACAGATGATTTCCACATTACTTTCTCTCTACTTTGATTACACTCAATATTTCGACACCGGACCCACCATTGTTGTTTAATATTTTTCCCCAACACTGAGATCTGCCAAAAAGGCAACATTAGACACTTTGTTTTCTATTGCTGATTACAAATAAAATCTGATGTCTTGCAGCTGCTACTGTGGCTGCGTGATTTTGGAATTCTAGAATTTTAATGATTAAATCTGGAGGGATTTCTGCCAAAAGCTGCTGGGTTCCAAGATTTGTTTCTGAGCCTCTGGGATCATGGTCGTTTAGCAACTTGATCAGGAGACAGAGAGGCCATTCATGGGTGGCGACTTGGGGTCTCTGTGCTATTCTCTTAAAGAAGGTAGATTTTAGTTAACTAATTTTCTTAATGAAAAGGGAGCAGTATTCAAATAATTTTAGGAACTTCTGATCTTAATTAATATATATTACTATTTCTCCTTATATATAAGAAATTTATGAAGAATTAAGTCTTTTTTCACTTGTTTTTGGACATACCTGGTTGATCAGGGCTTACTCCTGGATCTGCACTCAGGATTCACTCCTGGCAGGCTCAGAGAGCCATTTGGGGTACTGGGAATTGAATCCAAGTCAGCTGCACATAAGGTAAGTGCTTTACCTGCTGTATGATCTCTCTAGCCTGAAGGAACAATGTTTTTTTGGTCTGTCTCATTTTCTGCTTTTACTAGAAAGCTATGTTAAATAGGAGATACAAATAGATATTCACTGAATAAAAAATATCTTAAAATAAATAAATATATGAATCAGGGACCAGATAAGTAGTACAGGATTTAAGACACTTGCCTTAGGGACTGGAGCAATAGTACAGTGGGTAGAGCATTTGCCTTGCATGCAGCTGACCTGGGTTCAATCTCTTGCATCCCATATGGTCCCCCAGCACCACCAGGAGTAATTCCTGAGCCAGCAGAGCCAGGAGTAACCCCTGAGCATCAGGGGGTGTTACCCCTAAAAATAACAACAACATAAAAAGACACTTGCTTTACATCAGACTGATCCCATTTAGCTCCCCCAGCAGCTCATGTGAAACTCTGAGCTTTGCCAGGGATCATCCCTGAGCACAGTGTGAAGAATAAGCCAGGAATAAGCCCTGAGCACCACTGGGTGTACACCCTACCAAATGTATACATAAAATTATAATAACTGAGACATATAAGATGCCCAATAAATATTCTTTGAATTAATGAATGAGAGTGGGAGCAAGAGTACAGTGAGTAGAGTGACCCCCCCCAGGAGTGATCCCTAAGCACAGGGACAGGAATAAGCCCTGAGTATGACCCCCAAAGGACAAAACAAAAACTTAAATGATGAATAATTTTCCTCAGGGACATTAAAAAATATATAAACCAAATTTTATTGCAGCAAACCAAAGCTACAACTACTGTTTATTCCATTATAACTGCACAGAGCATAACACTCTGTATACTGTTTATAGTATAATTAGTGTTTGAGGACATTATCACTGAGTATAAATTTTCAAATATTCCTTGACCTCTATGGATAATATCTACTTTTCATCATCAAGACATTGGATTCCCTATCCTTGATTGCTCATGATGGTGGGACTTAATTAAAGCAAAATCCAAGGGGAAATTTTCTACCTTATTTCTAGGAAGAAGAATGCAAATGCAACTGAATTCATTTTGTGATGCGTTAATTTGTTGAAGTAGAACATAAAGAAAGGATGAGCTTGGAAATTTTAAGCACTTTTTTCTCTCAGTCCGTATGGCTAGAGAAGGCATATCTTTAGTCATTAGAGCTTTTAGTGCCAAAAATTTTGCTTCTTTCTCCTCCTACTCTTCTTGACATATACTTAAAGAGTCGATGGCAAAACGAACTCTCCATGTCTTCACAAGGGAGGAAGCTGTGCATTCCCTTTACTGTATCCTAGGATATTTTTAGCAGATTTAAAGAACACTTTTTGACAATAGCAAAATAGAGCTCTTCGAAAACTAGTTATTTAAACCCCTGCTCAATGTATCGTGACAAAAATTAGAGAGTTTTATTAATTAGATAGCCTGAGGAGAGAATTAAATCTTCAGTCACCACCCTGTGAGCCAAAATAAGTTGAAATCTTCAAACTTAGCCTTGTAATGAGGGTCCCAGTGAGAGAGACAGAGTAGCCGCTATTCACGTAGAAGAATGTGGCTGGCAGCATGCATTAGTGAGAAATAAATATGGCAGCAAGTTTAGAGGGACAAATAATAATTGTTTTAAAAACCCACAAATGGTGTCAAGGAAAATCTATGTGCCTGGTTTCAATCTTCGAGAAACCAAGGCAGTGAGTTGGAATTTAATGTTTTAAAAAACAGGAGCCTGTGATGTTGTCATTCAAATTTACACAGAGAGAATTTACTACATCATTCTTACAATGGGTAAAATGGGAGAAGTTTAATTGCCCCAACATGTTCCTAAGGAGAAAAATACAGTGGCTAGAAATCCCTCCAAGTCCCAGAAGGCAACATTTTATATCTAATCATTTGTACCGGGGTTCTTGTGAATTTCATGCAACTTCAAATATTCTCTGGAATAAAAGACCATGTTGAAACTCCCATAAATGAGAATGCTTACTTTTCAAAACTGACATTTTTCAAATCATTTGCATTTTAAAGGTCTAGGGAATTTTAATCACTGATCAGTTTTAACCCACGTTTCCTGTGTGCGTGCATAAGCATACACCCTCGACTTTGCCATCCTCATAAAAATTCTCTCTTAAGCTCTTACTTTCATGTGTTTTTAAAATGGCTCAGCTCCCCCGCAGCTCTCATCAGCCTGCTTTCCCAAGTGGTCCCCCTGCCTGGGAAGATGAAAGGCCCTCTTCACCTCAGCCAGGGCTCCTGTTTCTGCTTTCACACTAATGGAAAATAACTTAAAGACAGGAAAGTAACTGGGTATCACAGGCTGACCTTGAGCTAGTGTAATGCTTATCCTCATATGGCTTTTTTTCATCTTTTATGTGGTCTCCATTCCATTTGAAAAAAGTTACCTAATCCTCAAAATTTTTTAATCAAATAATTTTTACTGGTCTCTATCTATAGCACTGTATCACTGTCATCCTGTTGTTCATCTATTTGCTTGAGTGGGTGCCAGTAACATCTCCATTCGTCCTAGCCCTGAGATCTTAGCAGCCTCTCTTTACTCATCCTTCGCAACAGTGCAGCATAGGAGGCTCTTTCAGGGTCAGGGGAATGAGACCCATCATTTTACTTACTGGTTTTGGCATATTGAATGCACCACAGGGAGCTTGCCAGGCTCTGCCGTGCAGACAGAATACTCTCAGTAGCTTGTCGGGTTCTCTGAGAGGGAGAACTAGACAATAAGAGGCCCTGATGAAGACAGCCAGGCTCGGGGGCAGGAGCCTCTGTGTCACTCTCTTTTGGGATCTTTGTTTTATAGTCTCTGGATCTTGGCCGTTGATGGATTACACGGCACCAGGGGCAGTTTGTGGGTGTGACTGCCTAGCTACTGGAAAAAGGGGGATCTGGGTGGAAGAGGGCCAGTCCTGATCTGAGCAGGCTTGGAGATCTCAGCCTTGGGTCCTGCATACCTGGGGTCCTCTGCCAGTTCCTTCATGTGTGAGGCTCATTTGAGCGTATGGAGAGGGGCCTTGAGCAGGCTGTGGCTGAGCTCTGGAGGTCTTTGGCTACCGGGGCTCTTCTTGGAATGGGGAGAGAAACTCAACCCACCCCCATCTGAGGGGCCCTGGTGAAGACAGCCAGGCATGGGGGCAGGAGACTTTGCCCTATATCTATATACTCACTATTGCTTCTTGGCCTTTTGGCTAAGATCAAGTGTTAGTATCTGTTCCCTATATCTATATACGCACTATAAAATATATAACAAACTTACTTTTGGGTTGTTAGATTTTGGACTCAGGCTTCTAAATTCAAGCCCCAGGTCCCTATATAATCACCTGTGCAATGATTTGTTTGGTGGGCTTCTGCTGAGCAGTGGTTGGGGGGGCAGGGGGTTACTGCCGGAAGTACTCAGCGCAGTAGTTCTGTGGGCTACCGAGGCTACCTGGGCAGTGTTGAGGATGACAAGAGACTAGGAACCAAATTTGGGATCCCATGCCTGTAAGGTATTCACTGCAACGTTTTGAGCTATCTCTGCAACCCTAACTGTGCTGACATTAGCAAGTGCTTACACCTCTCTGTGCCCCATTTTCTCCTTAATCGAAAAAGAAATAGTATTATGTCTATAAAACAAAATGATTTTACTTTTTTTTTCATTTTAGAGTCAAACCTGGCAGTGCTTAGGTTTCACTACTGCACTCTCTGTTCAATCTGGCTCTGCACTGGGGTCACTCCTGACTAATCTTGGAAGACCATATATTGTGCAAGAATCAAACCCAGGTCTTACAGACTGTATTATCTTTCCAGCACATTACCTATGTCAAATGGTGTTTGCAAATATCAAATAAATAATATACGTAAGGTATTGTAAGTGACACTCTAGCAAAGTAATGAGCAGGAATACCCTCAAGTATTATTGGGCATAGTCCCTCCAAAAAGACAAAAAATTCTGTGATATCTAATTACTACTGACTGATATTGTCTCCTCCCAAATTTGTATGTTGAATTCTAAACCCACAACAAAAATTGAATAAGAAGGTGGTATCTTAAAGGTGAAATAAAACAGAATCAGAAAGTGGTATCTTAAAGGTGTTCTTAGATCATGAGAACTCTCTGACGAAAGTACAAGTGCAGAAATTTCTATATCCTTCTATTCTGCATGGATACTACTTGGCAGTATGCACTCTGGAGTTGTGAACACTGCCACATAGACTTGATTCCAACTCCAAAGTGCTGATAATAAATGGTTATTATTTATAAGCTACTTAGTCTGTGATATTTTGTTGTCATTGACTGAAAGGATTCAAGACAACATTTTGACAGTTACTAAAAAATTTTCATGTCCACAGCAATCGTCCAATTGACTCAACTTCTGGCCATCCATCAGCTAGTGTCTGGGGTTGCAAGACTAATATCCTTATTAATAAAGAAGATATGGCATGTTTACTGAGAGTCAGGTAATACATCTTTCAAGTAATTTGCAGTCAATACCATTTAAGTGATTCTAATGGAATTTTGTGCTCTAACCACCAATAGGCATTCATTTGGAGATGATCATGTGCTGGGCTTTGAGCCAGATGCTGAGAACAGAGAAAGGGACACAACAAGATCCTCCACAGTAAGTTTGATTTAGTTAAAAAGGCAGCATATATTCATCAAGAGATAAAACCAAATGGCAACATAAGGGCAGTAGGAAAATAAGTCGAGCGAATCATCGTCCTCAGCCTTACAAAGGAGAAAGGTTATTCTGAGTTTGAGTAACTAACAAAAACCTTTCTATAGGAAAAAGGGTGTATGTGGCTGAAGAAAGATGTTGGAGATGACTTAGCATTCCATAAAAGTGAATAAGAAAAGAGAGAAGGCATTTCAGCAACTAGAGAGATACATAACCATGGCAGAATTAGGGAAGAAGCTGAATATTTTAGTGGGATATCATAACCCTACTCAGGTTATGACCCCCAATTTCACAGAACTTATATTTTAAAATTTTATCTGAATTTAGATTCAACAAAAAGTTATAAATAACCTCATGTCAGTTACTTTATGACACCAACATGATAAGCCAATATAACATGCAATTCGTCTCATGATATGCTAGCTAATTTCCCTGTAATGTTTTGGTTATTTTTCAGTATGACCAGTCAGATAAATATTGGAAGAAGGACTAATTCAGTTATCATGTCTATGTTAAATTGCCCTTAAAAAGGACTGAAAAATCTAGGAGGAAAATTATTAGAATATAAATGTCTTTTGCTATTGCTACTGTCCATGCAACATATTCATACTACCCTATAGTTAATAAGAGAAGCAGACCTTTTCAAGATAAAGTGGAACGTAGATACTTGCTTGTCCAATTCTATAACTTTACAATAAAGAAACAGTGCTATATTTGTTAGAAAATAAAAACTCATAATAATTTCTGAAGAAATCTATCTAGAACTTAGAACTGGCTGTCAATCCTGGTCTCTCAACTATACACCTTCTTGTGGAGTGAACCTGGTAGCTGAAGACAGGCCACCACAAATGAATGGAAAGTCAATGGGCAGTGTCGGTTTACGGATGAACAATAGAGTGGATAGATCTCAAAATGTATAAAGCAGGGACCAGAGAGAAAGTACAGGAGTTAAGTGTTAACCCCATAAACTAGCTCTGTGAACAGAAATCACAGTCCCTCTAAATCTTTTCCTTACCCTTGAAATGGAGCAATGGAATGACCCTGGAAATTGTTGAATAATATATATAATTTTATTGTATTTGAAAATATATCAGAGATTTATATTTTTATATAAAAGTATGAAACAATCCTTCAAACCACTAAGATATAAATTATTAAAATGAACTGACATAACAGTGATGGTTTTAGAGGTCAGTATTTAAAATTTCCATTTATGAAATTTCAAATTGATCTGTAAGGAATACACTCATTTCTCATTTTATGATTAGTCATCTATGGCCGGGTACTTTTGTACAAATACATATCTTTTCTTCTTAGAATATAGGACTACAGGCGAATGTATGTGGGGAAAGTTGGGGGCATCATGGTCTTCTAAAAAATGACTGAGGAACTAACAAGTTCAAAATCTCACAATCCTTGCTACTAACCTGCAGTAGATAAAAAGGGTGGTAAGAATTTCATTTTCAGAGCTAATATAGAGCTTTCAAGAATTTGGTGTCCAAGTGGCAGCTTCTCAAAAGCCCTGAAGTGATGCCACACAATTGAAAGCTTCTTTCTTAAACATCACATTAAAACTAAAGTATTAAAACCAGAGAAATAGTATGAAGTTAAGCTTCTTGCTTTGCATGTAGTTGGCCCCAGATTGATCCTTGGTACCTCCCTGAGGTCTGCCAGGGCTCAGTCCTGATCACAGTGTCAGAAGTAAGTCTGGAGCACCACCTAGTGTAGCACATCACTGAACAACTCTCCCCCTCCCCCCAAAAAACCCTAACCAGTATCATATGTTATAAAGAAGCCCACATCTTAATTCAGGATTTTTAAATCCTATAGCATACAATAAAACTGCCATCCATGGATCTTTGGGAGTCTGGTTTTCTTAAAAAACAAGAGGTCTGCTGTTTAGACTTACTGGCTTCTGAGTGAGTGGTGAGTTGTGGTTGGTAGGGGTGGGTCGGGGAGAGAGAGGAAGGGTGAGATAGAGGAAGGGGGAGACGGAGGGGGACAGAGAAAGAGAACATGGTGACTGTCAATAATACTTCTCTCAGCTTCTCTCTGAATACTTCAATGCACTGAGTTTGAGGCTTGTCTGACATTAAAATCACCTAAGAAAGCTTTCAAATGTCCCAAGGCTCCGTGTACATTACAAAACAACTAAATTAGAATTTCTGGAGGTGGGACCCAGGAATTGGTTATTTTAAGGCTCCCAGATGATTGCAACGACAGCCAAGGTTGAAAGCCATTTCTATAATAGCTTTCCATTCCTAACTGAATCATACACATGCTCCTAAGCTCGGCAAGAATTCCTTCCACGCTTGATCCCATCTTTATTTTCAGTCATGTTTCCTATATTCCCACTGCCTTATAATCTGGCACTGCGGATCCCTGTGCTTTCTCCATTATATTAGCACTGTAGCACTGTCATCCCATTGCTCATTGATTTGTTCAAGCGGGCACCAGTAACATCTCTCATTGAGAGATTTATTGTTACTGTTTTTGGCATATCCAGTACGCACGGGTAGCTTGCCAAGCTCTGGCGCGCGGGCTCGATACTCTTGCCGGGCTCTCTGGGAGAGGCAGAGGAATCAAATTCGGGTCGGCCGCGTGAAAGGCGAATGCCCAACCGCTGTGCTATCACTCCAGCCCCTCCATTATATTATCTCTGCTTATTCAAATCAGTTTCATCTTTCAATATTCAGTCCAAGCAGTAATAATTCCAAGAAGATATCCCTGATAACTGTGTTAAGTCTCTAAAACATCTTCACAAACTCTTTATGTTCATACTCCTTCCCTTTGCTACATTAATTTTAGCAAATAGAACATAGCAAAAATGACTCTTAAGCAATGCTTTCAGATAAAATGCACCAGGGGGAAAAGGGAAAAGAAATGCAAAAGAAAAGGCCACAGAGCTTCCACCTGCTGTTCTTTCTCAGGATAGATTTGGTAGAGAGCCGCCCAAAAGACAGAGAGGCTTGAAGAGCTTCAGCTATTCCAACATACTCCTTTGAGTCAATGCTGCATCAGCTGCCTTACATGAAAGCAAATGAATCTTAGATGATCCCAGTTGTGAAGCACTGAGTCATCAAGCTTTGGTCCCAGAGACTGTGAAACAAAAGACAACCTTTCTCTGTTGTGCCTGTACTGATTCCTGAAGCACAGAAAAGTAAGTGAGTATTTAACACTGCTAGGCCTTGGGATAATTGTTCCTCGGTCATAAAATAGAATATCTCTTTTCTAGTCCATTTTAATTTCTGCCTTGCATATGGTACATAGCATATCCATTTACTATTTTTACTACCACACATGTTGTCACTCTTACATCAAGCTGCTAGGTTCTTGATGGCAGAATTCATAATAACTTATTGATTTTTTAAATCTTCTATAATGGCTTACCATATATGGAGCAAATTTATAATTTCCAGCACTGACAAGCAATAACCTTGTTACAAGGTAAAATTCTGTCTTTCTCTGGTTCCAAATTCCTGGATGTAATTGACAGATGTGTTCACCTGATGTAATTCAAGTACTTGTCTTACAGAGAGACATATAGGAAATGCTGAAAATAATTAAGTGTCCAAGAATTAAGTGTCTAGCACATGGACACATACCAAATAAGATTTAATCATATTTATAAGTATCAATACAAATGATTTATGCATTATGAATATGGAGTTAACTTTGATAATATTTATTCTCTGGGGAACAAATTAATTCTTAGCTTTGTAGCTCAGGGAAATATTTCTGATCTTGATTGATTTATATCTTTTTTTGTTCTGTATATGTTCTTTATGTCCTATTTGTTCCTTGCTGGAATATTAGTTCCTTTTAGTGTTTTGTCAACTGCCAACCTGTTTGTTTTAAAGGCAGTGTGATATGGTACACAAAGACCAGATAGCTTATATTGAATCCTAAGTTCAAGATCCAATAAACTGATCTGTCTTGTGCTTCATTGTACATCTATAGAATAATCTGTAACTATGAGAAAGGGGAGAATCCTTTACCTTAAAGAACCAAGAGCGAACAGTTATTGGTGAATAGTAGGCATTCAGAATTGATAGGTAACAGGGGGTATGGTGCCGCCATCAGATCAACCTGTACCTGTGGGGAGAGTGCATCAGCAGCCTGATGGTGCTTTCAGGTTTCCTGATACCCCCAAATTGCCACTGTGCCTTTGGCCGGACCCCAACAACCTGGGACCAAGTTTACCAAGAAATTAAAAGGCCAAAAGTTAGGTGTGTGGGAGACACACCCACAAACCACCTCTGGCTCAGCTATATAAGCTCAACACAGGCAGGGAAAGGGTTGGAACAGGAGTGAGGGGAGGGCAACAATACTGGGGATTTTGGTGGTGGAAAATGTGCACCTTGAAGGGGTGGGTTTTTGATGATTGTATGACTGAAGCTCAAACAGGAAAGCTTTGTAACTGTGTCTCACGATGAATCAAAAACAGGGGAAAAATAATAACAAAATAATAAAATTAAATTAACATTTAGAATAGAATTTAAAAAAGATAATGTGGAGATTGGCCACGTTCCAGATCACAAGGCTGTTTCTCCCAAAAGGGAGCATAACATGAAGCCCCCTAAAAAATACCACACATAAGCATCCACTCCAGGCTATTTTCACTTGGGGCGCCCTAGAGGGGGGCGGGTGAGAGCTCTCCCTGTCTCAAGGGACCCAGCCCCAGCAGCCAAAAACCCCCACAACCCAATTGCCGCCACGCTTAAGGCTGCTCCCCCATGTGCTCGGGCTGAGCCTCACATATGAGTAAACATTATAACATCATAAAACACTCCCTACCCATTCCCCATAATTACCACATGACATTTGATAGGGTTCAGATGGTAGGCAACAAATCATAAAGGGAAATACATATATATATATATATATATATGTCACGAATCACAAAATCCCCGTTAATTGTCCATTTCTCGAGCAGGCTCAGTAACCTCTCCATTCATCCTTTCCCTGAGATCTTAGAAGTTTCTCTCTACTCGGCCCTGTCAACGATGTCCCACTGGAGGCTCTTTTGGGGTCAGGGGAATGAGATCCAGCTTGTTACTGGATTTAGCATATGAATACAAAGTGGGAAGCTTGCAAGGCTGTCCCATATGGGCAGGAAACTCTCAGAAGATTGCCAGTTTCTCCCAGAAGGAGAAGTAGGCTACAAAATATCGCTTCTGGGAGCTTGCTTTTAAGTCTCTGTATGTTGACCGTTGATGGGATTACACACACCTGGATTCCTCTGCCTGTACCTTCATGCGTGAGGCCTGTCCGAATGTGTGGAGAGGGGCCTCAAGCATAGCTGTAGCTAGGTTCCAGTGGTCTTTGGCTGCCGGGAGCTCTGCTCGGGGTGGGGAGGGAAGCTGGAACCCATCGCCTTCGAGGGGCCCTAGGGAAGACAGCCAAGCTTGCGGGCAAGAGACTCTCTGTATATATATGCATATATACATATTTTTAGAAATATATGTACTAAAGCTCACATCACCCAAACTTTAACAACATGTTAGTAATATCCTATAGGATGTTTTAATGGCTCCTGCCAAAATAGAACAATCTTCACACTGTTTTCTATACAACCACATTTTGGTAAGCATGTTCAGCAGTTCTTCATAACAGATGATATGAAATATACTATTTCGGTTGTGTTTTGGGACAGTGCTTGGGGCTTGGGATGGAAATATCCCGAATTTGGTGGTGGGAAGGTGTAATGGTGGTGGGACTGGTGTTTGAATATTGAAGGTAATCAAACATTGTGAACTAACTAACTTATAAAATAAATTTTTTTAAAAAAAAGTAATGTGGAGTTCATACACAGTTCAATCAGCTTAATCAATGGCTGAATAAATAGCAGTGCTCCTACATTAAAAAAAAAAGAATTGATAGGTACTCATTTTTAAAAAAATTTTAAGGAAAATTTACTTTAGGTTCACAATTTAAATAAACTCATGCAGAAATTTGTCGAAACACAAAAAAAGGGGGCACAGCAGCAGGGCACAGGGCAGCAGTGCTCTATCTCTCTCCCACCGCCCGCGTTTGGTAGTCTCACACGGCTTCCCCCACCCTGGGGAGGTTGATGGCAATTATGAGGCAGGGGAAGCAAGGAATGAGGGCCAGGTTGGTTGGTCTCAGTTGCAGTTTATTCCATTCCCATCTCCTTTCTCCTCTGATTCTCCTCCTGCTTCTTCCTCCCCCATTCTCCTTTTCCTCTGGATCTGGATCTCGATCTAGCTTCTATAGATCTGGCTCTGGAACCCCCACCCCACTGTGTTCTAGTAATTAAGTCCGCAGAGATTTAAGTTGGAAAATGAATCATTCCCTTCCTGGAACAGCATGTAGCAAAAGCTTAGTTCACAGTCTCCATACATGGTTGCAAACACTTGCTGGAACCCCAAATCCTAAAGCTGTCTCTGGTTCCTGCTCGTTCCACATCCACCGGCTGTGCAAAGGCATGAGCACCCGGGTTGAAACTCGGCCAGAGCCCGGGCTCCAGCCCGGGCTGAGACCGCCCCAGTATCCCGCGGCTGTTTCAAGTTCAAAGCACATTTTTTTTTCCACGCCAAAAGTTCATACCTGCTCAAAGGACCCACAAAATGTCGGACACTACGCCTTCTCCTGGAGGGGAGAGAGACTAAGAAGGAAGGATATTTCCTCCGTTAGTCGGCATGGGGCAAAAGCTTAATTCACAGTCTCCATACATGGTTGCAAGCACTTGTTGGAACCCCAAATCCTAAAGCTGTCTCTGGTTCCTGCTCGTTCCACATCCACCGGCTGTGCAGAGGCATGGGCACCCGGGTTGAAACTTGGCCAGAGCCTGGGCTCCAGCCCGGGCTCGAGTATTGATTTTATAGCCTGCAACTTTGCGGTACAAGTTTATTGTTTCTAGGAGTTTCTTGGTAGAGGCTTTAGGGTTCTCTAAATATAGTATCATATCATCTGCGAATAGTGAGAGCTTGATTTCTTCCTTTCCTACGTGAATGCCCTTAATATTTTTTCTTGCCTAATCACTATTGCAAGTACTTTCAATGCTATGTTGAACAGAAGTGGTGAGAGTGGGCATCCTTGTCTCATCCCTGATCTTAGAGGGAAGATTTTTAGTTTTGCCCCATTGAGGATGACCAGAAAATGGGGCCATGAAATGAACAGAAACTTTCTCAAAGAAGATATCTGAATGGCCAAAAGGCATATGAAAAAATTTTCTTCATCAGTAATCATCAGAGAGATGCTTATCAAAACAATGAGATATCATCTTACACCACAAATATATCCTGGAAAGGCAAAAGAGTGCAGTAGAAATACACCTGCACTTGTATGTTCATCACTACACTCTTTACAATGACCAAAATATGGAAAAAAAACAAGTGCCCAAGAACAGATGACTGGTTAAAGAAACTTTGGTACATCAACACAATGGAATACTATGCAGCTGTTAGAAAAGATAAAGTCATGAAATCTGCATATAAGTGGATCGGCATGGAAAGTATCATGCTAAGTGAAATGAGTCAGAAAGAGAGAGACAGACATAGAAAGATTGCACTCATCTGTGGAATATAGAATAACAGAGTAGGAGACTAACACCCAAGAATAGTAGAAATAAGTATCAGGAGGTTGACTCGATGGCTTGGATGCTGGCCTCACATTCTGGGGAGAGGGCAACTCAGATAGAGAAGGGAACACCAAGTAAAGTGTGATTGGAGGCCATTCGAGGGAAGGGTGATGCATACTGAATGTAGACTAGAGACTGAACACAATGGCCACTCAACACCTTTATTGCAAACCACAACACCTAATTAGAGAGAGAGAACAAAAGGAATACCCTGCCACAGTGGCAGGGTGGGGTGGGGGGAGATGGGATTATGGAAGTTGGGAGGGATAATGGGTTTACTGGTGGTGGAGAATGGGCACTGGTGAAGGGATGGGTTCTCGAACTTTGTATGAGGGAAACATGAGCACAAAAATGTATAAATCTGTAACTGTACCCTCATGGTGATTCACTGATTTAAAATAAATAAATTAAAAAAAATAAATAAAACTATGAATACATCAAAAAATGTATAAATCTGTAACTGTACCCTCAAAAAATAAATAAATAAAAATAAATAAATAAAAAAGTAAAAGAATTTGAGTTAATATAAAGTCATAGCCATGTGCAAAAATAATAATAAACAATGGAAGAGAAACTTGTTAGAAAAGAAAAAAAAAGAATGTCATGTGATGACTGGAATGGGAAGGAATGGGAGTGAAGATAGATGGTCAGCAACTACACTACCTCTGCACTGCTGATGACATTGTTCTAATAACACCAAACATTAGCCAAGTGGCACAAATGCTGGCCAACTTCGACCGTGAGTGTGGAAAGGTTGGACTGCAGCTGAATCTCACCAAGATAATGTTCATGAAAAATGAGCTAGTCCCTGACATTCCATTTGCTCTCAATGGAACGAACATTTCTAAATGCAGCAGCTATGCGTATCTGGGTTGAGAACTCAACATGAGGAACGACTTGGTGCCAGAACTGTGCAGGAGGACAAGAGCAGTGTGGAATGCCTTCAAGAGCATCGAAGAAGTGGTTAAGAATATAAAGAATCTCTGGCTCTGGGCACATCTTTTTGACTCCACCGTTCTTCCTGCACTAACATATGCCTCAGAGACCTGGGCCCTACGTAAACAGGATGAGAACGCTATTTGGGTCTCCCAAAGAGGAATCAAAAGAGGTATGCTTGGAGTATCACATTTCACTCAAGTGAGAGAAGAAATCCAGAGTTCCACCTCTTTTGACAGTCAAGAGTCAGAGACACTGTCTCGTGTGCCAAGGCATCAAAAATCAGATGGGCCGGACACGTAATGTGATTTAGAGATGACCACTGGACTAGAGCTGTTACTGACTGGATTCCAGGTGGCTGCCCACCTACAAGATGTCAGACTTCTTCATCAAAACCCTGATCAAATGGTTTGAGGGTCTTAGTATTCCTGGAATGAGCAGATACCATTCGGCTACACTAGCGTGCGACAGGGAGGAATGGAGATGTTATTGGCGCCCACTCGAGCAAATCGAAGATCAACGGGATGACAAATGATAAAAGTGATCTCAGAACCAGCCACAGCCAAGAATTTATAATGTCCCTGGAACATCATTTTTGATACTAAAACTTTTTGCATGCCATTTCCTCTGCTTTGAGCATGACCATCTCTCCTGTTTGCTCTGGTTTACATCTTTATCAGTCCAAACTAGAGAGTACCTTTTTAAGAAATCTTACCCATCTTGCATTTAGATGTCCCTTCTAAATGAAAATCTATTAACAACCTTTCTTTTGCATAGTTCTGGGACAGAGAGAGAATTAGAAAATACTAAAATCAATAAATAGCTTGTGATACTCTATTGCCATCTGTTATTTTTGACTATTTTTCCATTGTAAATTTTTTGAGTGCAGAACTATTACTTATTCCTCTTTTCTCACTAATTGTGCCAAAGCAACATAATAAATGTGTTGAACACCTGTGTAAAAACACAAAAGAGAAGAGGGGGGCCAGGCGGGGCTCTATCTCTCCCACTGCCCGCATTTGGTAGTCTCCAGCCAATTCCCCACCTCAGGGAAGGTTGATGGCGATGATGAGGCAGGCGAAGGAAGGAAGAAGGCCAAACTGGTTGCTCGATCAGTTTATTTCATTCTCTCTCTCTGGTTCTCTCCCGGTTCTGGATCTCTCTCTCTGGATCTTCCTCTATGCCTGTCTCTGTGTCTGTCTCTCTGCGTCTTCTCTGTCTTGTGTCTTGTGTCTTCTTCCTCTGTCTTCTTCTTCTGCCCCTTCTATCTCTGTCCCCCTTGTCTTATTTCTCTCCCCGTCTCTTCTATCTCCCCTCAGTGCTTCACAGTCTTAGTTTATATAGCAAGTTACATAGGGTGGTGACACAAAGGTGGGTTTAACATCAACAAATCAACAAAGAAGGCTAAGACCATTTCTTGAGGAGATTAATAAAATCTCATCTAAGGAAATCTCATCTAAGGAGATCCACTCAAGGGTGTGATTCCAAACAAGGGTGTATCAGGGTGTGAGCTAGTAATCTACTTAAATAGTTATAGTAAATCTACTTCTAATATTTCTAGCAATGTCATTCTGTATGAGCACAGTAAGAGATATAAAGTTTGGTTTTACCTGAGGACATCTCTAGACCACAGTCCTCAGGCCAGGTTAATCTTCCTAACCCCAGCAGGGTCCTAATCTCGTCGGTACCTTTGGATCATGACAACATTTGTCCATGATCATGCCCTCAACTTATAGTTGAGTATTGTGGCACTTTGGCCTGGCCCATTTCGATGCTAGGGTAGCACATAACTCACCACTTGCTTGCCCTGGATCCGCCCTGTCCCTCATCGGGATCCTGCTTTTGGGGTGCTAGGAACTGAGGGCAACTTGAGTTAAGAAAGCAGATGCCCAGGAGTAAATATTATTGGAGTCAATCAACTCCCAAGTTACAAGCACAATATTGTCTTCCTGTGTCCATACAGAAAGGACATTGTTTTAAGGTAAACTATGTTCCCTGAGGCAAGGCTAAAAGGACAAACCCCATGTTATCTTACAAACACCTGAACAGATAAACATATAAAATAACTCATTAAAAGGTTATACAAAATCCTGTAATCATAGATAAACAAAATTATGAGTGTATTAAAATATTATAGTAGAAACAATCAATAAGTACTAGGGGATGATCTGAAGTTATGCAGGAAAGATCAAAGTTTATATTCTAGATTTCTATGAGGCATAAGTAGAATGGCTTCAGGTAAATATCCTTGACATGTAGGTCCATACGGTTGTTAATGAATACAATTGAATGGGAACAAATGTCCTTGAATGAAGCAAAAAGAAATAACCATTAGAAATTAAGCCAAAACATTTTTCGTACTATCCGGATGCTCTACTTTTTTTTAAACAATTCTATACTGCTTAATTACTGAGAGTGTTCCAAAGAGAGAACTAAAAAGCTAATTTGTGCTTACCTCTTATTGAACCTCAATGAGGCCCTCATATTTATAACTATTATATGAGAAAATAAATACATCCTCATAGTCTTGTAATTTCATTTTATACCTTATATGTTGTACATTATGACTTACCATGTAGAGGATCCTACTCAGTAATTCTATAAAAGTAATTCTATAAAATATTATTTATCTGGTGAATATATACCATCAGTATCATTCTGGAGGTTTACTTTCGCAATAGAGATGACAAAACAAACAATGCCATAAGTGCTGTAATCAAAGGAAGGTCAGTAGTTAGGGGAGCACAGATGATGATTTATTACTAGATGAGTCATCTGGGAAGACAAGCTGCAATTGTGGCAATCAAGCACAAATTTTAAAAAACAACCAACAATCATGAAAATTCAAACAAAAACTGACCAACCAGTCTCACAAGAAATCCAAAGGCCATTTTAGAAAATCCTCAAAGTTATTGAACAAGAGATTGAATTTTTGATTTATTCATGAAGAAAATATTGAATGACGATTATTTCCAATTCATCCCCCTTTTTTCTTCTCTTTGTCCATTCATGTGCCTTTTGTTGACCTGAGTCCTCCTCTTTTGTCTTTTTCCTTCCCTCCCTGACTCCTTTCCTCTCTCACAGCCCTGTTTAGGCTTTCATTCTTTAATAACCACTGGTAACTAACATGTAACAGATTATGTGGATAAAATGTTGACTGTAGAGTGAAGATAGCCCTTGTACTATCTCTCTGGATTCTTTATTTTATTTGACCAATTAACTTGATTGAATAGTCTTTTCTTGGGGCTGATGGCATGAAATAGTATGAAAGTAATAAATTAGTTCCTCACAAAAAATGACCTGAAACAATCTCCCCACAAAATAAAATTAAATAAATGGAGATTCAGTAAAGAGGAAAGGGAAAGAAGAAAAAAAACACACTTTAATTATATCGTTTGTTATCCCATTAATAATACAGGATAACAGGCATTCTTGTTATAAAAAGTTAATCTGTGGGATGAGGGTGTGACTGCACCCCACCCACCCACATTTCCAAGCCATATTCAATAAACTCACCAAGTTTAATTCTTTTCTTTTAACCAATTTGTATTCAATTAACGTTTGTTTGCAAGAATGTATACATTTTAGGGATATGATTTCACTCATCTTCAAAATATAGCTACTTTGATGCTTGATGCCCAGGTTCTTTCTGCTGATGACAGTCCCCCTGCTGCTAAGGCAATGCTTTATTTTTCCTCTCCACGAAGCTCAGGCATTGCATCAGTTGGAAGTAAGTTTATCCTAATGGCTTGTTATCTCCACAGGAAACATTCTTCCTGCCAAAGTGCTTAACCTGAACACACAATTCTGCTAGCTATATAATATTGCTCAATCATAGAGTCAACTTCTTTACATATATCAAAATCTCTGGACACATTTAGTTCTCAGTATCATCATTAAGGGAATCGGTTATAGCCCTCAGCACAGCGTGTGCTGACCAGTATTAAAGCTGCATGGGATATTGGATTATGTTCTTTAAATCCTGCAGATGTAAACCTTTTACCGTCTTTATTTCAGAATCACTTATACTACATATCATTACTCGAAATGAAAAGTCTACTTTTTATCTCAAGGGAACTTCAAACACTATGCCGCACCTATTTGCATGTTAGCTCCTACAATGAACAAAACAAATGCTATATAGACTCTTCATGGAAAGAAGTTTTTATGGATAGTTATTTTTAGATGTTTTATTTCCTTTTTGTAAAACACTTCATTCTAATAACATTTGTTGGAAAGTTTGGAAAGTAAGGTTCATCTTTTATACCTTCTAAATAAAATGATGTGGTAGTAATTTAAGAAAAAATTATAAACACAAGTAAATTTTTGCAGCAAAGAATGATCTGGTATCATTTATCCTGTGCTAAACTGGCATTAGACTGATACGCTTATACATTGTTAGAGGTGATTTTCATGCCCTTTCTGTATTTTACTTGCTTTCACTGGCCTGACTTTTCATTGTTATGTAGTTACCAGCATTATACCCTTTTTCTTTTGCTACCCCAAATTGATCATGAGTTTAGAGATGAAATTATCAGTCTCAAAGTAATTATGAGTGCATTAAGTATAAACAGATGTACAAGTGATAGGATATGAAATTCCATGACTGATAGATAAGACATGAGATAGAATGAGTGAATGTTAACAAATAGAATGGAGACAGTGAGTTATAAATTCAAGTTCATCTCACATAGGCAGAGAAATGGAACAAGAAGGTTTCGGGCCCCTAGAAATTGGGAAAGCAGGTTTATAAGCCAACAAAGCTTTACTGATCAGTTCATACAGAACAAAGAAAGTCGTTAGGAAATAGTAAAAAGAAACTCAGTTTCATTTAGCAAGGCTTTTTAGGGTGGTTGGCACAGAGCTGGGGCAGAAGTACTGCTAAGTCTGCAAAGTCATTTAGAATCGTGCACAGGGATGGTTGAGTTTTCTTATGTAAAAGGTTTATAGAATGCTTTGTTCCCAAAAGTTTCTGCAAGAGACCTTGGGTATCTAGCTCACAAGGCTCTGTCTAAAGGGATTTTAGTCCTTAAGACTCCAGCCCTGATAGACATGCTAACAATTAAAAAATGACTTTTTGAAGAAATAAACATGCTTTGCTGCAATATGATACTGCACCTAACTGGTCAGCATCTCTTTGCCTCTTGCCCTCACGTGCCAGGTCCTCATATATTCCCCTTGGCTTTTTGCTGGCAGAGGGGATGTTGAGGAAAGAGAATGAGACAAGTAAGCTATGAATTCATGGTAACCCTAATAATCTGGTAGTTAATGCTCCTTGGAATGTTTCATAATTACAAACACCACGTAAGAAGCTTTGATATAGAATCGGGTAGTTTCAATATAAGGTAGGTTCAGAATTAGTAAAACACTCTTATTATCCTTTCATAGTAAGCCAAGGTAAAATCACTCTATGATTTCTGTGAGATTAGTTACTACTATGCAAGGTGACCCAATTCTTGTCACATAAGTAATGTTTTGTGGTATTCAGCTGCTCCTAAAGAAACTCTATTTCTGAAGGATAGTGATAAAGGATAGTGATAGAAAGAAACAGAATCATGTTGTTAGTGAAAAACTATAAAAAACTCAACAGAAATTGAGAAAAGACTGATTCTCAGGAAGTCAGTCTTATTTTTATGTACAAACTATATGTATATTGTGTATATATATAGTCAATAAGCATATAAATAACATTAGTGTTATATAACATATTCATTTTATATATAAATATCTCTGCCCCACTCGAAGAGCCCAGCAAGCTATCGAGAGTATCTTGCCTGCATGGCAGAGCCTGGCAAGCTACCTGTAGCGTACTCGATATGCCAAAAACAGTAACAAGTCTTACAATGGTGACGTTACTGGTGCCCGCTTGAGCAAATCGATGAGCAATGGGATGACAGCGACAGTGACAGTGATATAAATATATGTAAATTACATATTAATTATAATCATATAACCATTATATGTTATAACCAATATATGTTATGTATTAATTATATTTAGGGTATCAGCATTAAATCTTCATAGAAAGTGTGACTGGGAAAACATAAATAGATCTTTGTGTTGGGAAATAATAAGAAAAGGTTGATAAACACTCTTGTGAAAGTATGGAATAAGTGACTAGTGCCAGTTTCATGTAATGAAGGATGGGGTGCTGGCCAGGATGGGCAAGAGAAGCAGGGCATATTTGTACCCTATTTGCATATTCCCCAGGTGACCTGCCCCTCCATTTGAGCTTTCTTTTCCCTTACTCACCAATGCCGTATTCTGCTTTAGAGGAACCACCTTCATTTCTTTAATGTGACATCTTTTATTTAAGACAAACTATTGTCGTCCCACTTCGCCATGCCCACCGCTCCAGTATGACCGAGGAGGACAAGGGAGCTGCTTTGGACACCAGCAGCCCACTGGACAACTTGCAGTATGTGAACTGAGCGTTTCCACCAGGCCGCCCATGCGGGGGCCCGGTGTTCCTCTTTTTTTTTTTAAATCTCTCTCTCTCTCTCTCTCTCTCTTTCTCTCTCAACCTCTCCTGGGCACAGCACAGCCTCCATCCCACTTCTCTGAGCACAAAATGGAGACACGCACCCAAATGCGCGGCGCGGCTTGCGGGACATCGAGGGGCGGGGAAGTACCGGTCTCTGCCCACCGCGGACACTTAAGGACAGTGAAGCCACGTGGGCTTCCCACTTTGCCGCGCCCGCCGCTCCAGTATGACCGAGGAGGACAAGGGAGCTGCTTTGGACACCAGCAGCCCACTGGACAACTTGCAGTATGTGAACTGAGCGTTTCTGCCAGGCCGTCCATGTGGGGGCATTTGATACTTGAATTTGTTTCAGTAAGCTGTGCCTTTTCAGTATTTGTAGGATGGAGCTGTCGGTCAAATACTTTCTTCACAACATCAAGAAAAAGACATGTAACAACCATGAGGATTATGGCAAACCAGGCAGAAGCACTTGATAGGAGCTCAATAAATACAAAGTACATATTCTGGGAGCCCACAAAAGGCCAGCGAATCCCTCCATAGAACAAAGAAAACATAAAATAAAATGCAATAGAGCCACAGGTAACAAGATGGTTGATCCATGCCCAAAAATGAGTTTCCAAAGCCATCTTTACTGTGACAGTTATGACCATGACGGTGATTTAATATATTGTCCTCAGATAGAGGATGTATCAGATATTAAACTGATAAGAACAGATACTACACTTGATCTTAGCCAAAAGGCCGAGAAAACAGCTTACAAGTTTCTGTTGACATCTTTGTTAAAGTTGCTTCCAATCCTTTTGATCTAGGTCCTTTTCATTGGCATAAAGTTATCACTCATTGTGGCTTGACTTGCATTTTCCCATCATAAGTGAAGTTAAACATCTTTTCCATGTGCTTATGGGTCACAAGTCTTTTACTCATTAAAACAATTGGGTTAGTTATGGTTTCCTTTTGTTTTGAATTCTTTGTATAGTTTAAAAATCAATCCCTTGTTAGATGTATGATGTTACAATATCTTTCTCAAATTATAAGGTTTACCTTTTGTTCTGGGTTTTTGTTTTCTGGCTTGGGGCACACTCTGTTGAACTCAGGGCTTATTCCTGATTCTGCGCGCAATGGTCACCACTGGTAGTACTCAGAGTCATATACTATGTCAGGAACAGAACTAGAATTGTCTATGTGCAAGAAAGTGCTTGGCACCCTTGTTTATTTTTTCCTAGATAAAAAGCTTTTTTTTTTAATTTGCTGTGTAGCTTTTGTTTACTCATGCTGTTATTTTCCTTGTAAATGCTGTTGACTCTTATGTTAATGTCCCAGACTGTATTGCCTCAATTTGCTTCTAATTTTATTTGTTTGTTTGTTTTGCCACACATGGTGGTGCTCATTGGTTACTTTTAGTTCAGTTCTGGAGTCACTCCCTGCAATGCTCAGGGGGCCATGTGATGCCAAGGATCAAATATAGATCTTCTGCACCCAAATCATGTGCTCAACCCAGTGGACTATCTCTCTATTGGAAACTTTATGAAGTTTATATCTAACATACAAATCTTTAATCCATTTGGGTAGGTTTATAGGTGGTCTGATTTCAATATTGTTGTCTGTCCAGTTTTGCCAGTAACATGTGCTGAGGAGACTATTCCTTCTCCACTGAAGATTCTTAGTTCCATTGTGATAGATGAAGCTACCATACAGTACAGATTTATTTCTGCATTCTATTCTAGTCCACTGGTCTGATGTCTGGTTTGTTTATTGTTTTTTATTTTATTTTTTTTACTTTTTGGGTCACACCTGGTGGTGTTCAGGGGTTACTCCTAGCTCTGCACTCAGGAATCACTCCTGGTGGTTCTTGGAGGACCATATGGGATGCTGGGGATAAAACTTGGATTGGTCACATTCAAGGCAAATGCTCTACTCACTGTACTATCACTCTGGCCCCTGATGTCTGTTTTTATTCTAATGTCCAAACCACAAAGCTGACAAGATAACAAGAGGTCAAACTTTAACAACTAAAATTTAAAATATGTCTATGAGGGTGGCAGGCTGGCCATGGGGAAGGTGGGTAGAAGGGAACCTGGGAATAACAGTGGTGGGAAAAAGGCACTGATGGTTCAGTACTGGAATATAGTATATC
Organism: Sorex araneus; assembly: GCF_027595985.1. NCBI lineage: Eukaryota > Metazoa > Chordata > Mammalia > Eulipotyphla > Soricidae > Sorex > Sorex araneus. The sequence continues at coordinate 416,642,567 of NC_073302.1, forward strand.
TAAAACCCAAATATGAATAAGTTTGTAAATAATAGTGTTTAAATTTAAAAAAAATTAAAATAAACTAAAAAATTTTAAAAACAATGCAAGAAAATCTCAGTTCTGCCAGCCTCTTCCTCTTCCTACACTCTCCCAGCTCAGAGATATCTCCTTTCCATTACCCAGGAATTCTCCAATTTCTCCAGTAAGGCATCTTCACAGATCCAACAGAAAATATGATAATGCATAATATTAAAAACAGAACTCAATGTAAAATGATTTGAGTTCTGATCTCAACTTCACCATTTACAGTGTTTCAGCTTAGAGCAAATGGTAAACTCAACTCCTTGTTTCACATTTATAGAAAGGGGATCTCCCACCAGCTCACTTCTGAAACCTATTTTTAAAATTAAATAATTAAATGCACAGGTACGATCTATGAAACTTAAACTTCATATAAACATAGGGAATGACTGATTTCTATTTGACTACCTTGTACATGGTATTTAATAAATACTCTGATGGCTGCTTTGTTTCATCTGATAATCGTTTACTCATCTGAGAGATATTTGCATTTCCACAAGGCAAATCTGATATAATTGGAAAGGGGAACCTAATCCCTACAGTCCTTCTTTTTTCATTCAGTAGAAAAAAATTAAACAACAAAATTAGAATTAAGTATGAGTGATCATGGGGCTGGAACAATTATCAGTAACTTCAAGCTGTAGACCAATCTGTGCATACTGCTGGCGATGATGTTGAAGTTACTTATGGTTTCATTACCAAATGGATCCCATGTCTTATAGTTCAATTCCATAATAACCAAGAGTAAAGCAAACAACAAACTGCTTTTCTAAAACCTTTTGGAAACCAAGGCAGAAATGAGGCTTTTTTGTAATCACATGGAACCAAAGCGAGGTTTGAACACAGAGGTGAATGTGTAGCCAGTACACATCCATATTTTGGTAAGTATGCCAGTCAGTAGCAAAGACCTCTGGGTTTTCAAAGTGAACGCAGGCAGAAGTGTGCTTGAGCCTAACATTTGGATGAGGAGAAATCACACTTGATAAAAGTCTTCCTGGAAATGATTAGGAACAGAAAAGTAAGTCAGACATTACAGGAAGCAAGGATAAGTAAACTGGTGTTTTTATATTACAAAACTTGTGACACTTAAAAAATCCTACTTTAAAATTCCTAGTGCTAGATCACATTCTTTTACCTTGAGTTTAGGAGATACTTTTGGGTTTTTGTTTCTTACCTCATTGAAAACCTGGAGAGAATCAGTTTTAGCAGCTGCCTAAGATTTCATTACATGTTTATACCATGATGCATGAATCCATGGCTTCATTTTTACACATTTCCATGACACATTTTTGCTATACTAAAACCTGTGCTAAAAATTCTTTTGACATTTGAAGTATTTCCTACAAAATATCCATAGCCAGCCTTTATGTTAATATTTTTATCATTTCCATATTCTATGAATTCAATTAAAAAAAGAAAATATTATGAAAGAATATTCCCATATAAAATATCCTTAGTTATAAGAAGTTAAAAATTAAAAATTTTCCCATTCAGGGCCTTCCACAATATAACATTTCCACAATAGCTTTAATTTAAATTTGTGTCCAGAAAACATTTTTTTAAGCCCAAACACTTGACTCTGTTTTTTGCTTTGCTATAAATAAATTCAGAGTGAGCACAGAAACTCTCTATATACTAATTGCCAGGACCGGATTGTGAATAATGTACAGGGGTTGTTAGAGCTTCAATTTTAGCTCCCAAGTTTTATTTATTTGGGGGGGACTACATCCAGCGATCCTCAGGCCTTTTTCTTTGCTCTGTGCTCAGTGCTCATTCCTGGTGGAGCTTGGAGGATTGAATTCACGTTGGCTGCTGGCCAAGCACCTGCTTACCCCACCATACTATCTCACCTGCTGCTGCATCAAGGTCTGCCTTTTACTCAGCTTACCCTCCTGGAAACTCCTAAACCACTTCCACCCACATTATCTTCCTCTACCCACATTATCTTCCTCTAAGGAGTTGAACTTTTTGGTACATACTATTCTTGAAAAGCCAATGCCACAGGTTAGATTTACCAAATCACTACTTGAATTTCTAGAGCATTCTACTGAGTCATCAAAATCTGATCAAGATGCTTGTTAACAAGGTCTTTCTGCATGTGGTTTAATCCAGTGACAAAAACACCAAACTTACTTTCATGGGACAAGCTCCGGGACTTAAGAATTTTTATCATACACACACACACACAATGAGAACTATTTTGCTGAAATTGAAAAAGGAAAAATAAAATGAAAAGTAGAATTAAAAGAAAGAATCCTGTTGACTAAAATCTTGCTCACAGCGTTTTTAAAGTCAAATTATGATTTTAAAAACAAACTTTAGAGGATTCTCAAAACAAACTATAGATAGCTTATTTCATTTATCCATACTGTTCAAATACTTTACAATAAACTCTAGTATTTTTAGGGTTTCTGTTTGTTTTGTTTCTTTTCTTTTCTTTTTTTTTGCTTATTGGGTCACACCCGGTGATGCACAGGGGTTACTCCTGACTCTGCACTCAGGAATTACTCCTGGGGGTGCTCAGGGAACCATATGGGATGCTGGGAATCAAACGCAGGTAGGCCACGTGTAAGGCAAAATAAATGCCTTACCCGCTCTGCTATTCAGTGGAGATGTTACTGGTGCCCGCTTGAGCAAATCGATGAGCAATGGGATGACAGTGACAGTGACAGTGACAGTGTCTGTTTTGTTACAGAGATTGAACTCAGAGTTTTCATTTACAGGGCAAAGGTTCTACCGCTGAACTACATTCCTGGATAACTTCGATATTTTAACTTATAAGTAAAACAAGAATTTGAGAGGCCTCATGCAAAACATATTCCAGTCCTGGTTTGATCTGTGACCTGCAAGTCCCCCTGACCATAGCTGGTTATAGCCCTCGAAGCTGCTAGCACTTCCAGGAGGGCCCTGGTGGTCTCCGGTACTAGAGAGCCCAACAGACCAACATCCTCAGACCCTTCAATCAAATTGTCAGGAACAGTGGAGTATCTTGGGAGTGGTCACCAGATTCCTTTATACTGCTAGGGAGCCCCTCCCTCCCACAAATAAAAGCAAAGATAGGAGGGTACACGTCATCTGAACAGTGAGAAATGGGAACAAGAAGAGAAAATAAGGGGATAGGGAAGAAAATCAGAGTAAGTATAAAGAGGTAGGAGAGAGGAGAAAAAAGCAGTACTAGAAATAAACTTGACCTGAATATCTTCCATGGCCTTCTCCAAATAACCCTCTTTGCTTGATAATTTTTAGGAGTGATTAGATATTTTTGGGCAACTCTTAGGGTATTTATTTGCCTATTTTGGAGAGGTGTTGATCCATATCCAGCAGTTCTCAGAGCTTGTCTTGGTTCTGTGCTCAGGCGTGTCCCCTCACAGTATTCAGGGGGCCACAAATGCTGCAGACTAAATTGAGGTTGACAACATTCAAGTGCCTTAGGTCTTGTACTATTTATCCTGCTTTGTTACTTGTTTGGATTGTTAATTTTTTTTCTTGGTTTTTTTTATGTTGTTGTTTTTTAAGAGATGTTTCCTTCCATTTACTTTCGTGGAAAGCGCTGCAAGCTTTCAATGCAGAGCAAACAGCAGTTAGAGCATTCCAGCTTCTTTTCACTATTTTGATTCCCAACTACAGGCATTGGGGCTATGTGGCACTGGGAGAGTTGGTGTCAAAGTCATTACCTTCTCAGTCTGCTTGACACAAAGTTTGTGACTGGACAGAGAATGTCAGGCATAGACCTTTGCCACAGAGAAGAATCTGGTTCACAAGGGAAAGAAGACCTTTTCCCAGCTACACCACCTGCCCTGCAAGCACGAGGCTCAGAGTTTGATTCTAGGTGCTGCCTGCAAATGCTGAGTACAATTCTAGAAATGCGACTGTTCGTCCCGGCAGGTCTACTGTTTGATACACCAATACCATAAGCAGTTTCTGGCTACACTACAATCAGGTATGTGCAAACACCATAAATACAAAATATGAGTCTCCAGAGAGCACCTCAGTTAAAAAGATGAGAGCACCACAGCCAAGAGAGACATACTTCTACACCAGGAAAACATGAGTACGGGCACTGCAACTAATAAAAGATAGCAAGCCCTAGAGGAGGGAAGAGGATACTGGTGGTTAAGATAAGTGTTAGAACACTGTATGCCTGAAACTCAACTATAAATATGTAAATCGGGGCCGGAGTGATAGCACAGCGGGTAGGGCGTTTGCCTTACACGCGGCCAACCCAGGTTCCATCCCCGGCATCCCATATGGTCCCTCAAGCACTGCCAGGAGTAATTCCTGAGTGCAAAGCCAGGAGTAACCCCCTGAGCATTGCTGGGTGTGACCCAAAAAGCAAAAAAAAATATGTAAATCATGGTGCCTTCATTAAAAAAGTAGGTCAAATATGAAAACTGAAAAAATTCCAATGGACTCAGATCATGCAGATGTTTTGTTTGTTCCCCAAAGTAATAAAATGGGTGAAATACAGATATCTTTTGATGTGGCTTGCAAACTATAACCTGATTATCTCCATGCTCGCTAAGTGTGCTTCTATTACCCTTAATTAAGCACTTACAGTGAGAATATGCCTTTGGAAGCATTCTCCTGCCCAAGAATCAGGGTGGCCTAACAGCTTGCACTCTAACTACCAGTCTGCTGTTTTCTGCATATGGTAAAGATTGACTCCCTCATTCTGCCAGCATAAAATCTTTCTTTCCATCAATGGGGATTTCTACAAAATAAGTCTCTGCAGTGTTTGAGATTCTTAGCACTGTTGTTTTTGTCCCATTGTTCATGGATTTTGCTCGAGCGGGCACCAGTAACATCTTCATTGTGAGACTTGTTGTTACTGTTTTTGGTATATCGAATACCCCATGGGAAGCTTACTGGGCTCTGCAGTGTGGGCAGGATACTCTCTTGGGTATTGCTGAGCTTTCTGGGCTCTCCAAGAGGAACAAAAGAATCAAACACAGGTTGGCGTGTGCAAGGCAAACGTTCCTAACAACCATATTTTGAAAAAATTACTGTTTTTCTATAGCAACATTATATCTAAAATTTTTCTTTTTCTCTATTATACCTCGCCTTTTAAAATTAGTAATTCCAGGTTCAGAGAGATAGTACAAGGGTTTAATCACTTGCTTGCATGCATCCATCTTCCGTTCGATCCCCAATGCTGCATATGGTCTCCCAAGCAATGTTTGTGTTATTCGTGGGCATAGAGACAGGAGTAAGCCCTGAGCACAGCAGGTGCAATCCCAAAACATATAATATGTATATATCATCATCATCATCATCATCCCGTTGATCATTGATTTTCTCAAGTGGTCTCAGTACTGTCTCCATTCATCCCAGCCTTGAGATTTTAGAAGCCTCTCTTTACTTATCCTTCTCAACAATGCCGCATAGGAGGCTCTTTCAGGGTGAGGGGAATGAGGCCCATTATTGTTACTGGTTTTGGCATATGAATACTCCATGGAAAGTTTTCCAGACTCTCCCATGCGGGCAGGAAACTCTAGGTAGCTTGCCAGGTTCTCCGAGAGGGATAATTGGGGTATAAGATGTCCAGGAGCTTGGTTTTATAGTCTTTGGATATTGGCCGTTGGTGGAATTACACAGCACCAGGGGAAGTTTCTGGGTGTGACCTACTAGCTACTAAAAAATGGGGAATCTGGACAGAAATGACCCAGTCTCAATCTGTGCAGGCTTGGAGATCTCAGCCCTGGGACCTGCACACCTGAGTTCCTCTGCCAGTTCCTTCATGCGTGAGGCTCATCCGAACATGTGGAGAGGGGCCTCAAGCATGGCTGTGGCTGGGTTCTGGAGGTCCTCGGCCACAGGAGCTCTGCTCAAGGCAGGGAGGGAAACTCAACCCACCCACTCTGAGGGGCCCCAGTGAAGACAGCTAGGCGTGGGGGTAAGAGACTCTGCGTCACTCTCTTCCAGGAGCTTGGTTTTATAGTCTCTGGATGTTGGCTGTTGGTGGGATTACAGGGTGCTGGGGGAAGTTTCTGGGCATATATATGTATGTATGTAAACAAATGTATATATGTAAACAAAAATTCATATATAAATAAATATTGAAAGGCTCCAGGAAAGTGGACAGAATATCAACACATCTCAGAGAAATGTTACGTTTCATTACTTACAAGCTGTGCTGACTTTAGACAGGCCACTCGGCTCTGATCCTTTTCCCCTTTACTCATGCGTGATAAAGATATCATTGTCACCACTCCTGCCAATCTTTAAAGTAGTGTTAGGAGTACTTTGTAAGCCACAAAGCAACTTAAACCAAGATTAAATTACCTTAAAGTTTGATCCCCCCACCTGCACCCAGCCCTATTCCCCAAGGCATGCTCCTCCCAGATCTTGCCAGACCCACAAACACCTGTCAGTCACCACCTTCCAGCGCCAACCTTACTGCCTCCCTCAGGTGTGCGAATTGCCCTGGCTGGTGACCCATCCCCTGTGCCTGCACCCCAGCCCTATACCCCAAGGCAAGTTCCTCCCAACATCTTCCCATACCAGCACCTCCCTGACAGTTGCCTCCCCTCCAGTGCCGACCTTACTTCCTCCATGAGGTGTGTGGACCCCTCTTGGTAGATGGGGGTGGCCCCGCCCCCCATCTACCAATCTGGCATACACTTTAAACCCCTAACCACACAACCTTGAGCACGCTAATGCGTCTGTGCAAAGAAGTTATTATGTTTGCACCGCACTCTTGAGGTACTAGCTAACCCAGGTCTCACACATACCTATCAATAAGCCACAGCAACACACAAAGATAGCCCAATTGCAGGGGGCAAAACATACAAGATGAGAAAAAACTCCAAACGCAAAGGTCACTATGGTAAAACTACGCAGAAATTCATCGAACCTAATGATTGAAGTTGCTAGCCCAGATGAATCGAACAGTAACAATGAACTCTATAACCTCCCAGATAAGGAATTTAAAATTGACCTTTTGTGTATGTATAAGGAGCTCAAAGAAGCAATAGAATGTGCTGCTGATAAAATACAAGAGGATATAAAAGCAGAGGTGAGAAAAATGCAAACAAAAAATATAAGCAGAAATGACAAACCTAAAAAACTTGGTAGATGAAATAAAAATAAAACTCAGTGGAAGCCTCAGCAACAGAGTAACAGTTGCTGAGGACAGAATCAGTGAGCTCCAAGGTGAAGTGCTAAGAATCTTCAGACAACAGTAGAAAATGCAAAAGAGCCTCAAAATAAACCAACAGAAATCAGGAGAAAATTGGGATGAAGCCAAGAGGAATAGCATAAGAATCATTAAAGTCCTAGAGAAACAGGAAGAAAACAATGATGAAGAAGAAACTGTCAAAGACACCATTGCTAAGATGTTCCCAGAGCTGAAGAGCACATCTGATCAGATTCAGGAGACCTGAAGGTGAAGGGTACCAGCTAAAAGAAATCCAAATAAAAATACTCCAAGAAACATCCTGATCAGAATGATGAAAACTATAGATAGAGATAAAATTTTGAAAACAGCAAAATCAGAGAAAGAAATTTCTTATAAAGGAGCATCCCTAAGATTCACAGTAGACCTATCCGATGAAACCTTAAGGGCCCGAAGACAGTAGTGAGATATAGTGAACAAACTCAATGAAATAAATGCCTCACCTAGAATACTTTACTCAACTAGACTCTCATTCATATCAGAAGGAACAAGACACAGCTTCATAGACAAACAACAACTCAGGAACTTCATAGCCTCAAAACCATGGCTATAAGAGCAACTAAATGTGCAACTTTAGGACAAGAAAAACCCCCCCAAATAAACCAAACTTTGGCAGAAAGATAGGACAAAATAACCTCTCTCAACGTCAATGGGCTAAATGCACCAATTAAAAAACATAGAAAGACAGGATGGATTTGAAAATTGAACCCAACAATTTGCTGCCTGCAAACACACATCTGAACAAGCACAGCAAACAGACTCAGAGTGAAAGGATGGAAAATAATCCTACAAGCAAACAACTCCCTCAGAAGAGTAGGAGTGGCCATACTAATATCAGACCACACAGACTTCAGATTGAAGGCAGTTACAGGAGACAGTGAAGGATATTTCTTTTTTTGGGGGGGGGTTACACCCGGCGATGAACAAGGGTTACTCCTGGCTCTGCACTCAGGAATTACTCCTGGCGGTGTTCAGGGGACCATATGGAATACTGGGATTCAAACCCGGGTTAGCTGAGTGCAAGGCAAACGCCTTACCCACTGTGCTATTAGTCCAGCCCCTTAAGGTCATTTCTTCTTCTTCTTCTTTTTTTTTTATTGAATCACCATGTGGAAAGTTACAAAGCTTTCAGGCTTAAGCCTCAGTTACACAATGCTCAAACAACCATCCTGAAGGTCATTTCTTAATGATCAAAGAATCTGCACACCACGAAGAACTCACACTCCTAATTGTATATGCACCTAATAAGGAACCAGCAAAATACTTAAAATGACTGCTCATAGACTTGAAGAAAGACATTGATAGCAACACAATAATAGTTGGAGATTTCAACACTGCTTTATCACCTCCTGATAGGTCAACAAGTCTCAAGCTCAGCAAGAATATACTTCATCTGAGGGAATAAATGGAAGACAGTATTCTAGTATCACGAATCATGAATCACAAAATTCCGTTAATCATCAATTTCTCGAGCGGGCTCAGTAACCTCTCCATTTGTCCTTTCCCTGAGATCTTAGAAGTCTCTCTCAACTCGGTCCTCCCAATGATGTCGCACTGGAGCCTCTTTCAGGGTTAGGGGGATGGGATCCAGCTTGTTACTGGATTTAGCAAATGAATACACCACGGGAAGCTTGAAAGGCTGTCCCAAGTGGGCAGGAAACTCCCAGAAGCTTTCCAGTTTCTCCCAGAGGAAGAGGTAGGCTAGAAGATACCGCGTGGCCGCAAAGCAGCCTTGCGTTTCTGGGAGCTCGCTTTTAAGTCTCTGGATGTTGGCCATTGATGGGATTACACACACCTTGGTTCCTCTGCCGGTACCTTCATGTGTGAGGCCTGTCCGAACGTATGGAGAGTGGCCTCGAGCATGGCTATAGCTAGTTTCTGGTGGTCTTGGGCCGCCGGGAGCTCTGCTTGGAGTGGGGAGGGAAGCTGAAGCCCATCCCCTCTGAGGGGCCCTGGGGAAGACAGCCAAGCATGTGGGCAAGAGACTCTCTGTTCTAGTAAATATAAATAAATAAATAAATAAATAAATATATTCATATGACATTTCATCCCCCTAAAGTTGAATACACATTTTTCTCAAGTGCACATGGGACATTCTCCATGATAGATAGATCACACGCTGGGCTATAAAACATATGTTCATAAAATTAAGAGGATAGAAATTGTATCAACGAACTTTTTGGACCATGATGCACTGAAAATCAAAGTGAATCACACCCAGAAACAGAAATTCAGATCAAACACCTGGAAATTAAACAGATCGCTACTGAATAAAGAGTGGCTTAGGAAATCATAGAGGAAATCAAAAGATTCCTGGAAACAAATGAGAATGAAGACACAAGTTACCAGAACGTATGGGATACAGTAAAAACAGTATTAAGAGGAAAGTTTATAGCTCTACAAACAATCTCAAGAAGGAAGAGTGAGCCCACATAAGTAACTTAACCTCACAGCTTAAGATATTGAAGAATGACCAACAATAGGAGCACAAACCAGACAGGAGGAAAGAAATAATAAAACAGAGTAGAAATTAATGAAATGGAAACCCAAAACACATTCTGAAAGATCAATGAAACCAAGAGCAGATTCTTTGAGAAAATAAACAAGATTGATAAACCACTAGAAAGACTCACAAAATATGAGAAAGAGAGAACCTTTAAAATCAGAATCAGAAATGAAAGGGGAGACATCACAACCTAACCCACAGAAATTCAAAGGATAATCAGAGATTATTTTGAAAAGCTTTATGCTATGAAACTAGACAACCTCGAAGTCATGGATAAATTCCTGGACTTCTCCCAAAGCTGACCCAAGAAGACTTAGAATACCCGAACAGACCTATCATTATCAAGAAATTGAAATAATAATCAAAAGTCTCCCAAAAAACAAAAGCTCTGACCCAGATGGATTCACTGGTGATTTCTTCAAAACCTTCCAGTTCAAGCTTTTCCAAGAAATTGAAGAAACAGTAAAACTTCCAAACAGTTTCTATAAGGCAAATATCACCCAAATATCAAAAACAGATAGAGATACCACAAAAATAGAGAATTACAGCCCGATATCCCTGATGAATACAGATGCAAAGATCCTCAATAAAATACTAGCAAAAAGAATCCAACAATCTAACAATTCATCAACAAAATCATACACCATGACCAAGTAGGATTCATCCCAGGGATGCAAGGATGGTTTAACATTTGCCAGTCAATCAACATAATACACCTTATCAATAAAAATGGGAATATAAAAACCATATTATATTAATAGATACAGGGAAGGCAGTTGATAAGTTTCAGCACCTATTTATGATTAAAACTCTCAGAAAAATGGAAGTCGAAGGAACTTTCCTAAATATAGTCAAAGCCATCTACCACAAACCTACAGCAAGCATTATTGTCAATGGAGAAAAGCTGAGATTCTTCCCTCTAAGATTGGGAACAAGATGAGGTTGCCCACTATCACCACTTCTATTCAGTATAGTACTGGAAGTACTTGCCATAGCACTAAGGCAAGAGAAGTATATCAAAGGCATCCAGATAGAAAAGGAAGAAGTCAAGCTATCACTATTTGCAGATGACATGATACTAAGAGAACCCTAAAGGCTCTACAGAAAAGTTCATAGAAATAATAGGTTTGTATAGCAGACTGGCAGATTACAAAATAAATACCCAAAAATCCATGGTTTTCCTATACACAAATAATGAAAAAGAAGAAAGAGATATTTAAAAAAATCATGTTCACAAAGTCTCTCAGAAAATTAAATACCTTGGGATCAGCTTAACTAAAGAGGTCAAAGGACCTATACAAAGAAAACCACAAAACACTTCTTCAAGAAATGAAAGAGGACTCTAGGAAATGGATACACATCCCCTGTTCATGGATCAGGAGGATTAATATCGTCAAAATGCCAATGCTCCCCAAAGTATTGTACAGATTCAATGAAGCCCCTATAAGGATACTTAGGACATTTTTCAAAGAATAGACAAAACACTCCTGAAATTCATATGGGTAATAAGCCTCCACAAACAGCCAAAGCAATCCTTGGAAAAAATATGGGTGGCATCACCTTCCCGAATCTCAAACTGTTCTACAAAATGGTAGTAATTAAAACAACATGATATTGGAACATAAACAGACCTGCAGACCAATGTAACAGAGTTGAATATTATGACACAGCTCTCAAGTATACAATCACTTCATCTTTGGTAAAGGAGCAAGAAATATGAAGTGGAGCGTAAAAATCCTTTTAAACAAGTGGTGCTGGGAATACTAGACAGCTATATGCAAAAGAATGAATTCAGACCTCTGTCTAATGCCAAGCACAAAAGTCAGATCAAAGTGGGTTAAAGACCTCAATATCAGACCTGAATCCATAAGGTACATGGAGAAAAATGTAGGCAGAACCCTCCTTGATATTGAAGCTAAAGACATCATCAAGGATGAAATGCCACTGACCAAGCAAGTGGAAACAAATATAAGCAAATGGAATTATATTAAACTAAGGAGCTTCTGCACCTCAAAAGAAACAGTGACTAAAATACAGAAGGAGACCATGGAATGGGAAAACAATATTTACCAATACCAATCAGATGGGGGCTTAATATCCAAGATATACAAGATACTGATAGAACTTTATGAGAAAAAGAATTTCTAACCCCATCAAACAATGGGGAGAAAAAGTGAACAGAAACTTCCTCAAAAAAGAAATTCAAGTGCTAAAAGGTACATGAAAAAATGCTCTACATCTCTAATTTCCAGGAAGGTGCAAATAAAAACAACAATGAGGTAACATCTTACACTATATAAACTGGTACACATCAACAAGAACAAGAACAACCAGTGCTGCCACAGCTGCGGAGAGAAAGGGACTCTCATTCATTGTTGGTGAAAATGCTGACTGGTCCAATCTTTTTGGAAAACAACATAGACATTCATCCAAAAACTAGAAAGTGAACATCCATATGACCCAGCAATACTACTCCTGGAAATATATCCCGGAGATGCAAAAAACACAGTAGAAATGACATCTGCACTTGTATGTTTATTTCGCATTGTTCAGAATAAGCCAGAATCTGGAAACAACCCAAGTGCCTGAGAACAGATGACTGGTTAAAGAAACGTTAGTACATCTATACCATGGATTACTATGCAGATGTTAGAAGAGATGAAATCATGCAATTTACATATAAGTGGAGAGATATAGAAAGTATCATGCTAAGTGAAATTAGTCAGGGGAAGAGGGACAGACATAGAATCACTGTACTCATTTGTGGAATATAAAGTCGCATAATATGAGACTAACACTTTTGGATAATAGAGATAAAGGCCAGGAGGATCATGCCATAGTTTGGAAGCTTAGCCCCATATGTTGGGGGTGGAAAAGGCAGTTGGGATGGAAAAGGAACCACTAAGCAAATGATGATTGGAGGGATCACCTGGAATGGGAGATATGTGCTGAAAATAGACCAAAAACAAAACATGATGGCCTCTTATTGTCTGTATTTCAAATCATAATGTCCAAAAAGAGAGAGTGAGAAGGATTTTACCTACCACAGAGGCAGGGACTGGAATGGGTGGAGGTGACGGGAAGGACACTGGGAACAATGGTGGTGGAAAATGTGCACTGGTGGAGGGTTGGGTGCTCAAGCATTGTATGACTGAAATATTATCATGCAAGTTTATAACTGTATCTCATGGTGATCCAATAAAATTTATTTTAAAAATTACCTGAAAGTTCTTGCTCCTGTCTTCCAGTGTGGAGACTTTTACCTGACTTAGTCTTCTCTCAAAGTTTCTATGCTGATAACAAATAAATCTACAATGCCTCTCTTGACTCTGGCCCTGATCTCTGTCTCTTTCCCTAACTACCTAGGCAGTACATACTGTCAATGACTTGTAATTATTTTCTGTCTTTGCATGTCTGAGACCAAAACTAAATAAGCTGTTATCTATGGACTTGCATTTAAATAAACCTCAGATTTAGCAAATACTGAGCTGTTAATTCATTTCTCTGCAACTCTAGATTTCTTTCCAAAAATTTCTCATTTATCCTAAATATCACTGATCCCTTGACCATTCAGGAATTCGAGTCATCACTGGTCTTTTATTCTCTGTTGTCCCGTTGTTGATCACTTTGCTCAAGTGGGCACCAGTAACATCTCCATTGTGAGACTTGTTACTGTTTTTGGCATATAGAATACAACATGGATAACTTGCCAGGCTCTGCCGTGTGGGTGAGATACTCTTGGTAGCTTCCTGGGCTCTACTAGAGGGATGGAGGAATCAAACCCAGGTTGGCCATGTGCAAGGCAAATGCCCTAACTGCTGTGCTATCTCTCCTGGACCTTTATTCTCAATTTCAATATTTATCCTACTGTGAAGTATTTTTTTATCCTTATTTTTCTGTTACTGTGTATCTATATCCTTTTTGGTTTTGGAGGATTTATTTTGTTGTCTTTTTGGTTTATCACCCTAGTGATACTCAGAGGTTATTTCTGACTCTGCACTCAGGTTTTACTCCTGCTTGTGCTTGGGGGACCAAGGTTGGGTGCAAGGCAAGCTCCCTGTCTACTGTATTCTCTTTCGCCCCTATATCCTTCTTTTTACCTCCCCATCAACATTCAGGTTTAGACCTTTATTTCTTCTTGTTAGAGACATTTCAACAGACTCTTGATTTCATTCCCCTAAAATAAACCTTCTTTAATCCACATACTTTTTCTTTAAAAATATGTAAAATGAATATCCGAAAGGTAGAATGTATACAAATTCAGATTTGTATTGTTTATCCAGTAACTACAAAGTAAGTCAAGTCTTTAAAAGAATATACTCACTGAAAAGAAGAGAAATTCTTGAAGCATAATAGACAGCTTCTTAAATGATCCCAATGATATTTTCTCCTGGATATTTATGCTGTTGTTTAATTTTCTACCCTTGAATGTAGACTGGACCAAATGACTTGCTTCTGACAATAAAAATATGACACACGTGAAAAGATGACAGTTCTAAGAATAGTTTAGGAAGAAAACAACCCTACAGCTCATTTTCTTGACTTTCACTCATTCTCATCTTCTGACAGAATTAAGTCGCTATTGTGTGAGTTGTCTTGTGACAAGCCAATGTGGCAAGGAACAGGTATTTCCACTCAACCAGAAAACTGAGCCCTGTCAAAAGCCATATTAGTGATCCAGAAAGCAAAATTTCCCCTAGTTTTACCCTGAAATGAGAGCACAAATCTTGCTGATACTTCCACTGTAGTTTATTGGGAAATACTGAGCCCACCCTGACCCCCTAAAAAAGAGTGCCAAATCATGCCCTTTTTCTCAGATGATTCTTATGTGAAGGCAGATATGAAAATCACTAATTTACCATAATAGAAATGATAAGAAAAACTGGCACGGGTTTATAGAAAATGCAAACTGTAAAACAATCAATGCAAGGCTCTGGCTGCCATTCTAGGACCTTCAGTAAAAGCATGTAAAAGTTTGTTTTAATATCAACAGGATAAAATGCTCTGCTTTACACTAGCCTGATGAATCAGAAGCATAGGGATGGAGTTAGTTATGCATTGAAGAAACTTCTGGGGTGAAGAAGCACTAGATTAAATTCTGTCACTGTCATCCTGTTGCTCATCGATTTGCTCGAGCGGGCACCAGTAACGTCTCCACTGTGAGACTTTATTGTTACTGTTTTTAGCATATCAAATAGACCACAAGGAGCTTGCCAGGCTCTGCCGTGGGGACGAGATACTATTGGAAACTTGCCGGACTCTCTGAGAGAGGCGGAGGAACCAAACCCAGGTTGGCTGCATGCTATCACTCCAGCCCAAAGATTAACTTCTAATTTATAGAATTTTTATCTGCTTTTGTAGGGGCATATAATTCATTTAGCATTTTCCCCATTACTTTATAGGCCTGATTGTAAAAATAGGCTTGGCACAGGTATTTGTCTTATGCTATGCAGTCTTTAGGTGAGAAGTAACTACAAGTAGACAAAGGGTATCATAGGTCTGTAAACCTTTTGCACCAACCATTCTACTTCTATTTTTCAGAGCACAACCACAAAAATAACCTCACGGAATATTTTTTTTCCTGGCAAGTTAACCTGTAAGATAATAATATTACTGCTCTTCACTGTCTTAACAATGCCAAATTCTGTGATAAATATGTGTACAGTGAGGTTTTTTTAATGTAGGAGTACTGTTATTTATTCAGCCATTGATTAAGCTGATTGAGCTGGGCAAGAACTCTGCATTACTTTTTTAAAAAAATTTTTAATTGGATATCCATGAGATAGACCATTACAATGCTGTTCATAAATGGGTTTCAGTCTTGGTAAACTTTGTCCCAAGTTGTTGGGGTCTGGCTAAAGGCACAGAGGCAATTTTGGGATGTCAGGAAGCCTGAGGATACCATTCGGTTGCTGATACACTCATCCCCTAATACAGGTTGACCTGTTGGCGGCACCATATCCCCAATATGTGTACAATAAATATTGATGAGATTTTTCAAAAACAAACAGGAGTCCAGTCCAGGAAGAAAAGTTTCAACTTGAAAGCTGTAAAATTCAAAAGTTATATGAAACTATTATATAGTCTTATTGACAACTACCTCAAAGTAGTCAAAAATGAAGTTATTATAGGACACAACCAGGAGAATAATAGAAATGAACACTTTATGTCTTCACTGAATTTCACTCTTTGGCTGTTATGCTCATCAATAATTTTGTATACCAGGAAGTATTCTAAGGTGAAGTTATGTGAAGTGTTTTTTCAGAGATCATAGAAAAGAATCATAATCCCGTGGAAGGTAAAGCTGAGGTTAGTGAAGGCTTGTCAGAGAAAGTGCTACTGAAGCTATTTTTTTTGTCGTTGTTTTGTTTAGTTTTTTTGGTCACACTCAGCGATGCTCACGGATTACTCCTGGCTTTGCACTCAGGAATTACTCCTGGTGGTGCTCAGGGGACCATATGGGATGCTGGGAATCGAACCCGGGTCCGCTGCATGCAAGGCAAATGCCCTACCTGCTATGCTATCGCTCCAGCCCCTGTTTTTCCTTTGTTTCTTAAGAACAGCAACCATATCTTTATTTACTTATCTGTTGAAGCTTTGGGCATATGTTTTTTGTTGTTATTATTAAATTTGCACCAGGCTGTTTTGACTTGGGGCACCCCAGAAGGGGACGGGTGAGAACTCTCCCCGCCTCAAGGGACCCAGAGACGCCACCAACCTCCACTACCCGACCACCCCCATGCTCCAGGCCCCTTTCTGGACCGACCGTGCAGCCGAGAAGCAATCGTGCAACATTTTATTACACTTCTTACCCATTTTCTATAATTAACAGCGCATATTTGATGGAGTTCAGACAACAAATCATTTAACTTGTACTCAGCTAACTTGGGTTCGGTTCCTCAGTCCCTCTCAGAGAGCTCGGCAAGCTACCGAGAGTATCCCGACTACACGGCAGAACCTGGCAAGCTACCCGTGGCGTATTTGATATGCCAAAAACAGTAAAAAGTCTCACAATGGAGACATTACTGGTGCCTGTTTGAGCAAATCGATGAACAATGGGACAACAGTGCGATTTTTGTTGCTATTGTCATTATTAATATAAATTAGTCTTAGGTAAAATGTGGGTGGAAGAGAATTTTTCTCTGCATGTCCTCCCAAATTCTTGCACCTGTCACTGATATTCCTTTATATGGATGTGATTCATTAATGACTGTCCATAGAAATGATGAAGTATATAACATTATAAATATGTGATAGTATAAATAATTTTTCTGTTATGCTATATGGATAACATGAGAATGTTTTTTTAAAAAGTCCTTTGCTTCCCCTACACTTTCATCTTCTTTCATTTCCAACCCTTCCTTCAAACAGCTGTTTTCTGTACCCATCAGATATTTTTGTTTGCTTTTAGATTACACATGTCAGACAGATCATATGGTATTATTTTTCTCTGTCGGAATTGTTTCATTAGCATAATTTTTAGCAGTACATCCTGTGGCTGCTAACACAAAATTTTCATCTTTTTGTGGCTGAATAATATTCTATCATATAAATATATCATAATTTGCTTAGCCATTCAACCTTTAATGGACAATTAAATAGATTCTATAGATTGACAATTATAAATAACACCATAGTAGATACTGAGGTGTGACATCTTTTTTTGAATAAGTATTTCCATTTGTATGGGATTAATACTCAAAAACAGAATTGCTGATTTAGGCAAATTTTCACAGAATTTCAATTAGTTGAGTGGAAAAATAGTATGTAAATGAAGAGGTAGGAAATACTTATGTAAAGGCTGAGAAACAAGGGCTACTTAAGAATTTTGAGATTTAGTATAGATGGAGTATAGAAGGGAGGGTGAGAGAGATGGGAGTTAAAGTCATCAAGGTCAGCACTGGAGATACTTAAAAGGAGTTTATAATTTGTCGCAAAACTCTATGTAATCCTTGAAATAGTTTTAGCAGAAGGGAAAAGCTTAAAAGACATCACATTCATCCACCTAGAATAAACAATAGTTACTAGTTACTATTTTACTTTCATATACTATTTATTTTGAAGCAAAAATAATACCTCATAACATTTTCTGTGGAGAAAACTATTGTGCGTATATGAGGTAGCAAGAAAGGAGGAAAATGGCTAAGTTTGCAGTCTAAGCAGATTTTATCATTCCTTAAAATAAGAAACGATTAAGCTCACAGAATGTGAAAATAGATTGTAGGGTATCTTCAAAGACTAAACCATAGAATGTTATTTCATTATTCTTCAACATGTTCAAAAGCTTTAAGTATTAGTTTTTATACAAAAGCAAAAATATCAGTTCTTTTCATAGAGCAGAAAAGGTGCTTTATTTATTGTATTCATTTGACTTGAATTCTCAAAGAAAAGTCATTTCAAGGTGTCATTTGATAGAATTTTCTTAAAAAGGACGCAAGTCTCTTAAGAGACAGCAAATAATACATGTGAGTAAATCCAGACAGAACATGTGATACCAAATGTAAAATACAATGACAAAATTTAATGGTATGTGCAATCAAGGTTAATTTTTGCAGTTATTATTTTCTTCTGTATTCCTGGCCACCTACATTATAAAAAAATGCTAAGAGTAACTTCTTGGTGCTCATTTGAATTGAGGTGGAAATCAGGAGATGGTGTGAAAGAAAATCAGAGAGATGCACAAGACTCCACCCTGGCTATTCACTATATGCTCTCCTTCATGGGCTGAAAAGATAGTATAATGGTTAAAGCACTAGTCTTTAACTAGTTAAAGCTAGTTAAAGCTCAGCTCTGGCATGAGCTGACCCAAGTTTGATCCATGGCATTGCATATGGTCCTCAACGATCTGCCAGAAGTGATGAGCAGAAAGTCAGGAGTAAGTCCTAAGCACAGCCAGGTGCCCCAACCTTCCTGCTACCCCCAACTCCCCCTCCCTCCAAAATCTCCACAATTAGGTCTCCTTCAGATATCTTTATCCAGATATTCATCTTTAAGGCTTTGAATTTTACTGTTTATGGAAAAGAAAAGGAAGGTGAGGAATTCAAGACAAGTCAAAAAATCAAAACATCATAAACATAAAAACAAATGGAAAAAAAAAGGGACTGGAGTGATAGCACAGCGGGTAGGGCATTTGCCTTGCACGCGGCCAACCCGGGTTCAAATCCCAGCATCCCATATGGTCCCCTGAGCACCGCCAGGAGTAATTCCTGAGTGCAGAGCCAGGAGTAACCCCTGTGCATCGCCGGGTGTGACCCAAAAAGCAAAAAAAAAAAAAAAGAACAAATTGGAAAACTTCATGTGGCCCATAAGAGAGAGGGCTGTTTGCAAGCGTAAGACTTGGAGAAAAGGGCTTGACCTGCTGAAGCAGAGAAGAGAACTAGAGGTATGGGGATTCCGAGGGCCTGGCTCACCCACACCTACTTTCTACTTCACTTTTCTCTCTTCTAGCCATACTTTGACTCTTGCATTTTCTCCTTTGCGGCTTTCCTTTTCCCATTTCCACCAGAAGCTCCACCCAAACAGGTTTGCTTTCCTTGACACACTGCAGTATAAGAGGATGTTGTTGTGCTAATCTCTCTTCGGAATTTATGAGTCCTTTCCACCTTTCTCTAATGACTTAGGGTTCTTCTTCTTGTCAGGCAGAGAATAAATCTCATATGGTATGGTAAAGATCTTTCCCCCAATAGGTTCTCAATAGAAATAGGAAAAATCATTGTCTTCTTCATTTAATTCATTTAAGCTTTCTTGTCCTAATAGAGTGAAATTATTTTCCCAATAATTTTATAGACCTGTTTGTGTGTGTGGCGGTGGGAGGAGGGGAGTGGGGTGGATAAATTCATCATTTGGTGTCAAATTCATCCTTGTATTCACTAAGATAAATTAGTTACTATGAAAATGAAGAGATCGTCTCTCTGCCGAGATGTGATCCTGGGGGCCACATGTGTGCGGCCTCTCCGCAGCTGCACGAACATGATTCCAGAGGCCAGCTAAACTACTTTTGATACGGCAGCTCCTTGCAAAATGTTTTTAGACTCAGAACTAAGCCGTGGCCCCATGCCCGTCCAGGAGGGGAAAGGTTTTTCTCTCTCACCTTTTCCTTGCGGGGGGGTGGGGAGGGTGTGGCGACCGCCATATTATGAGAACCACAGATGAGAGGTACAACTTGCAGTGATCCAATTTATGGAAGAAATTTCCCTGGACTTAGTTGCTAAAATACAGAAATCTGAAACTGTGCGGCCACAATAGCAGCCGCATGACCTCATATCTCTTCACAGCAGGTCTGACTCTAGTGGGGAACTCCTAACAATAACAGTGAGTTTTTTGTTGAAATATTGAATGTAACCAAAGTAAAGAGAAATTAAAGTGAAATTTATCAGTTACACAGGCAGGGGTAGGTGGGTGGGGGGATGGGAGGTATATTGGGGTTTTTTTGGTGGTGGAATATGTGCACTGGTGAAGGGATGGTTGTTTCAGCATTGTATAACGGAGACTTAAGCCTGAAAGCATTGTTATTTTCCACATGGTGATTCAATAAATATAATAATAATAACAATAATAATAATAATAAAAATAAAAAGAAAATGAAGAGATCATAGAGATCTAAAGAAAAGAATAAGATAAATATCACCTAATGACACACACAAAAGAACTGCTTTAAACTGATCCCTTTCTAATTGAAAACAGCTACTAATGTAAACCAACACAAAATATCCATATGTAACAAATGCAAATGTTTCTATATTGATCAAAGCAAAGGATCTAAAAGCAAGGGTTTTTAGTCTTACTGAAACATGTATCCAAACATGCTATATAACATCATTTAGTACTAAAGAGTTACTTAGTATAATTATAATAAATATGTTTGTCTTTAAAGAGATATATCTGACAAGTTGTTCACCTAAATGTTAATAATATTATTTCCCTAGGTACTTTATTAATTTTTTAATTAATTTTAATACATCTAAATTATTGGTGCATAAATTATAGAATGTGTTATTTTTATTAGTCACTGTCACCGTCATCCCATTGCTCATCGATTTGTTCGAGCGGGCACCAGTAACGTCTCTCATTGAGAGACTTATTGTTAACTTTTCGGCATATCCAGGTATGGGTAGCTTGCCAGGGTCTGTCAGTTATTTTTATTAGGAAAATTAATTTATTTTCCTGTCCAAGAGACAGCAGTCAACTCTTTCCTAATAATTTTTGAGGTGTCCCTTAATATTTATTATTAGTCTTCAAACAATGCCAGAGCTATGGGGAAGTTATCTCTATCTGGGAAAACAGACCATCAGGAAGCATGTCAGGTCAGAAAACTGAGCCACGTGCCTCCATGCAACAATGCATGTTGTACTAACCTCAGAGTTTCCAAGAAAGATGAACTAACCTATAATACTGCCTATGCCTAAGGTAGTATTTAAAAAATGTTAAATTACTCAAAACCACCTTTTAGCTTTGCAAAAGGAGAAAGTCAGCTTTTAAATAAACTTGAAAAGAGTAACTGTTATGTTGAGAGATCATTTTCAGGGGAATATAGAAGGATGATAGAGAAAAAAATCTCACTCCTCAATGGAGATAGATTTATATTACATGCTGAAAAAATGCCTGTGGAATTTGGGTCTTTGTAAACCTAATCAATAAAATCACATCTCTCTTTTGTATCTATCTTTTATCAAATTGATGCTTACGTATTGGCAGAGAATATAAAGAAAATGAGTAGAGAATGAGAACTGCCTCTCTATACTCATATAACTAGATTTTGTGGGTGAAACAGAGTTTAGATATTACCCATTTGCTGTACTACCTCTTTTGAAAACAATACGCCTTTTTAATCCTTACCTGACATAAAAAGCTCAACATTTATTTCTCTTCTTGTATATTTTTCCATAGCATGATATAAATGAGCAGAAAAGTACACAAATGTGACAGTTCAAAAATATTTGTTTCTTCTAAATAGAACATGATTTTCTGCTGCTATAAATATGGCATAGCTTTTGTACTTGCTTTTTAAAATCCCTATTGAAAATGCTCTGAGAAATAAATAATTCACATACTTGAATTTATAGGGGCAACATGATTACTGTTGCTTAGAAACTTCTGTGTATGTTTGTGGATTCAACTGATATTGAGTTATCACTACTTAAATCTGTCACTGTCATCCCATTGCTCATCGATTTGTTCAAGCAGGCACCAGTAATGTCTCCATTGTGAGACTTGTTGTTACTGTTTTTGACATATCGAATACACCATGGATAGCTTGTCAGGCTCTGCAGTGTGGGCAGGATACTCTCAGTAGCTTGCAGGGCTCTCCGAGAGGGGTGGAGGAATTGACTGGGTCAGCAGTGTGCAAGGCAAATGCCCTACCCTCTGTGCTATCACTCCAGTTATCACTATTTAAATACCAAAATCGATTCTGAGTTTTCTAAGAATATACCCTTTTCTATTGATTTCAAAAAGCCTGTTGAAATCCAATCAAATCAAAAAGTTGTTCAAATTATATAGAAAAGAATCATATATATAAAGATTCTATATAAGAATCATATATGTAAGCACACAAAGCTCAACCTTTAGCAACATGTTACTTATCTCTTATAGAAGGGCTTAATGGCTCCTGGGTAAAATACAATAATCTTCACACACTTTCCTCTAATAAATCGGTTTTGGATCATTTTTAGTGAAAATAAATTATTTCTGGTCTGCTTTGGGGGCAAGGTTTGGAGTTCAAGATGGAAACATCTAAAATATGGTGGTGGGAAGGTATAATGCTGGTGGGATTGGTGTTCAAACGTTAAATGCAATTAAAAATTGTGAACAACATTATAAAAATAAAAAGAAAAAGAAAAGAATCTGATTACTAGCAGCATCTAAACTCCATTTTCTTTTCTGTGAATTGGAGAATAGATATAATGTTAAGTCTTTGTGCTTAGTCAAAGAAACCTTCGGTTATGCGTTGTGTTTCTTTATGGCATAATGAACCTGACTTTCTTCTCAATGCAGCATGTGTTGCTTTATAATTTTAAAATGAGTTCATTGGGTAAACTTACTGTTAATTAAGAAAAATCAACAAATATCTAAGCTATCCATTTAAAATGTATCTCATTAGCTATAAACGCCAATTTTATAGAGAACAGTAACAATGAATCTTGATGTTGGAGCAAAGTCTATTTCCTCTAAGAATAGAAGTGTGAGAACAACATCATATGAGAATAAAATGAAAATGATGATATTATAGATTATCCATTCAGATGAAAAGTATGAACATGTTACAAAATTATTACAAATGACAAAACTATTTCAGAAGCATTAGTCACCCATAATTGCAAAGCTAAACTTCCCAGTCACTTTCTAAACTAAATTTTTTTTCTTTTTTTTTCCTTTTTGGGTCACACTTGGCAATGCACAGGGATTGCTCTGCATTTAGGAATCACCCCTGGTGGTGCTCAGGGGACCGTATGAGATGCTGGGAATCGAACCTAGGTCGGCTGCATGCAAGGCAAAGCCCTACCCGCTGTGCTATTGTTCCAGCCCCTATAAAATAAATTTTCTGAAAATTAGTGTGTCTTTTAATTCTATCCCTTGTTTTCAGCCCAATTTAATTTTCAGATTTGGAGAAAGCAACCAAGTATTCATGAGTATAAACTTGATTATAAACCCTGAGAAGGTTGAAGAGACTGTTAAGAACCTTAGAAATATGACATTTTAGAATATATAGTAGCCAAGAAAATATGCATTAGGAATGGGAAATAGGTCAGAAGTCTTCAGAAATAGTCCTAATGTTTGCTATGGTGAAAATTCAGGACACCAACAATACCAAAAACTAATCAAGATGTAAGGTAACAGAAACTTTCATTTAATGAAGAAAGAAGGGATGCAAAATTATACAGCTAGTTTGGAATTTGTCTGGCACTTTGAAAAATGTTAGACAAACTAAACATACAAACTAAATAGCAATCACACTCTGGTATTTGCTCTAATGAACTGTTAACACAAAAACTGTCCCACAACATTATAGTAATGTTATTCATAACTGAAAAAGCTTGAAAACAGCCAAGAGGTCACTGAAGAGGTAATAAAATATATATCTACAGTGAACATCATTAATTACCAAAAGGAAAGTTCTGTTAAGCCATAGAAAGAAACATGAGACTAAATGTATATTACTAAGTGAGAGAAGACAATCTGGAATGGTATATACTGTATGCTTCCAACAATATGATATTCTAGAAGAGGCAAATCTAATGACAGTGGTTGTCAGAGGCTCTAGGGGGAGGAGGGAGTTTTAGATGGAACATAGAGAATTTTTTGTGTACTAAAATTACGGTATATATCACTGTAGAGTGGGTATCTGTTATTGTACATTTATTCAAATCTATAGGATGTACAAAACATGACTGAACTGCACTGTAAACTTGGCTTAGGGTTATGTTAATCTATCAATAGAGTTTTACCAATGGTAACCAAATGTACCACTCTTTTGCATTATATTGACAATGACAGAAGTTATGCGTTTGTGCAAAGAGAGTATATAAAAAATGGGGATTTCTATACATCCTGCTCTACTTCTCTATGAATCTATAATTGCACTAAAAATAACCTCTTAAAAACCTAGATAGTGAACATTTTAAAGAAACTAGACTGATTATTCCTTCGTTGCCCATGACTAATTAGAAGAGTAAGCAGGAATAGGACTAAAATAACCAAAGGGTCTCTTGAGAGAGCATGAAGAGATGTGGCTAAAGAAACTGCTGTATCTATAGAGTTCTGTGATAAACCTATTTTTTTTTTGCTTTTAATTTTAATGGCCAAGAAGGCTCAGACCTATGAATATAGTGTGGAAACTAAAGTATTTCAGATGGAATAAAGGATAAGTTAAAAAACTGAGAGAATAAATATAGCTTTTAAGGTATACGTGGATATGAAAAAGTGAAAGAAAAAGTAAGACAGCTCTGCGGTAAGAAAATCAGATTTATAATCCACATTCTGCTTGATGTGATTTAGGACAGCTTGCCCCCAAATATGCCACTTTGGCAAATGGATCATTTGAGTTAAGTTTACTTCAGAAACAGTTGATGTACTTTTCCTCCCACGTGTAAGGGTCAGGAAGTAGGAAGATGTCATTCTTGACCAGGAGGTAGAGAATTCTTGTCATCAGAGACAGAGGAAACAGAACAGACAAGTCAATAAAATCAAACATAGCTACTCCTTTACAATTTGCTATCACAAACCTAAATATGTTTGCCTCAACAATACTTCAATAAATGTTTTTCTTTTGTCTAAAAGGTATTGACATTTTACAGGCAAGGGTTAGGGTGTATGTTTCACATGCAGGAGCCTGTGGGTCAGTACCCAGCACCAGACAGTTTTCTGAGCACTGCTTGGAGTGACTCCCCAGTGACTCCCCAAGCTAGTATCAAGCTCTGAGCACTGTCAGTTATACAGAGAAGCAACCCCCCAAAAAGGGAAGAAAAAATCTAAAAATTTCAGAGTATTTCAATAAAAGTAATCAAATAAAAATAAATCTGCCAAAATAAAAGAATCAAAATTATGGTAAGCACTGATAATTATTATAGGTTGCCTTTGTCTCTTTTTTTCCTTATTCATAGGAAACAAATTTATCAAGGCATGTGTTTATCCAGAATAGAAGCCATATTTTCCAACTTTTTGTGTAGCTAATTGTGATCATGCCATTCAAATCTGGCCAACAGAATTAAGGAAAATTGTATGACTTCTGGAAAATGCTCTTAAAAGAAAGATATACTTTCCACCCCTAGTCTTTAATGTCATCTGCACTGCACACTTCATGACTAGAATTGAAGGGGCCATTGAGAAGATCAAGTCATATCTTGAAGAAAGTGGATCAATTTCCCAGAAGGAGCTTAGCTCTCTGCTGAGCGTGGAATCATCGCACTTATTTTAGACAGCTTGCATAAGAATAAAAAAAAAACTATCTTGTGAATCACTATGGTTTTAGATTTCCCAGAACTTGCAACCGAATTCAATCCTCAGATTGATATTGTGCTAAATCTTTAAAGTTCTCAGTATCAGAAAAAACTGCTTTATAACTATGGACGGTGATGGATATTGACTACTCTTATTATGGTGCCCATTTTGAATATCCACATGAATTATGTTATACACAGAAATTGATAGTGTTTTATGCCAATTATTAGCCAATAAAAAGATTGTAATTAATAAGGTAAGGGCTGGATGACACAATGGAAAGAATACTGGGTATAGTCAGGAGACTAGGGTTTTACCAAGTATTTAAATCTGGTCAAAAGATCTTAACTTTTGGATATCATACAGATCCATGTAAAACTCTGTTCCTACTTTAAATGAGTTTATATGGTTAGATTTGATTATAACTAGGGGGAATGGCATTAAAGTAATATTCTCTTTTATAAAAAATAATTAATATTGTTCTAGCACTTTAGTTTAAATGGCATTTTGATCAGAAACCAGTAATGGAAGATATGGTTCCGGGGCAGACTTCTCAGTGCAACTGAGATTAGAAGAGGTAATGAATGAAAATCTAGATGGAGCAAAAAGAACAGAGAAAAGAAAGGGAGGAGATTTTATAATCTGTAAATATGAGCTCGCATTTCTAACATTGAGATATATTGTTTCTCCTCTGATCGAACTGGTAGAGGGACTAAATCACAATTCAAGGTCTCTACAAATAAGAGAACACAAATTTCCACAAAATCAAAAATCAGATACCTGGTTTTGGCTGCTTCTGCCTGAAATAAATTGTGTATTTGAAAATAACTTTTTATTAGTGGCCTGAAAATTTGATTAGGACAAAGAAAGGCCCCTCCCTGTCATAGCTGTCCTGTTGTTACTGTCCTGTTGTTCCTCCTAGTTCTGCACTCAGACCATGGAGGTACTCAGAGGACCATATGGGATGCCGGGGGATCAAACCCAGGTTGGTCACATGCAAGGCAAATGCCCTCCACGTTGTATTATCGATCTGGTCCTCTGCTCTGCTCTTTATAACAGATAGTTTGTTTTTTTTTAATCTGGCTTGTGGGGAATGTAGACATTCATTCTTTCCCTCCGAGAGGATCTGGAAGAACAGGGTCTTTCAATATATTTTTTTGAGTTCCATTATCAGGAGAGCTAGCCAGCCAGAGCCAGTCCCCTTTAACATATTTGGCCCAAAACCCTGTCATTTTGCTTCCAAGTAGCAGCTCTTTGGATACTTATTTTCCTAGGCATTATAAAGTGGGCAGAGAATAAGGGATTCTCTCTCTAATCTGTGTCTGCCCTTTTACACTTGGAATATGGGTGAGACCTACACAAAATGAGCTTTAGCAGAGTGCTTTTGGGGGCCCATATGGTAGTCTCACACCTCATCCTGAAATATGGGAGTGATTTGCACATAGTCAAGAGACCTCAGCTAAAGACTTAAAGAATTTAAATACTACTTTCATATTAGTATCCAATTATACTCACATGCTCCTCCATATTCTTTTCAAAATCATAGATTTAATCAAGTTTAGATACACTGTTATTTTTGCTCCTTATTTTGTTTGTGAAATAACCATTTGCTTATGTTTATACTCCAGAATGCTATCACAAGGACTTTAGATACAGCTCAGTGGTAGAACATATATCTCATTTGTGTGAAGCCCCAGTGTGAATTTCAAGGAAAAGTGTGGATGCGCCAGACAAGAGCATTTGGTGGCCAAGAACCGTTCCTCTGGCTGGCCTACAGTGACCAATGGATGAAGGGCCGGGGAACGAAGAAATAGGGGAGCTAGCTGGTTGGTAGTGAGTTTATTTCTCTCTCCTTCCCAGTGTGGTTTGATCTCTCCCTTACAACACAATCATAGTCGTAGTTTTGGTCATAGTCCCAGTCATCACACTTCCCTCATCCTCATCTTCATAGTCCTCCTCTTTCTCGTTTAGTCATCATAATCCTCATCCAGTCCTTATATTCTAGTCCAGTCTTTCCCCTTATAGCATAGTTATATAGAAATCGTGAAGGTTGGGGGTACACGTAGGTGGGGTTGAACATTGTCATAACAACAAACAGAGGTAAAGCCAACCCTTCAGGTGAAGTTCTAGGAGATTAACTCAAGGACAAAATCTCATCTGAGGGTTCAGCATTCCAAATTACTAGGAGATCCGTTCAAGGGCAGGATTCCATCTAGGGTGCATTTTTTTTTTAATTTTATTTTATTAAATCACCATGTGGAAAATTACAATGCTTTCAGGCTTAAGTCTTAGTCATACAATGCTGAAAAAATCGTCCCTTCAACAGTGCCCATATCCCACCACCAAAGACAAAAAAAAAAAAACCACAGTACACCTCCCATCCTGCCCAACCCCGCACCCCCCGCCTTGTAACTGATAAATTTCACTTTACTTTCTATTTACTTTGGTTACATTCAATATTTCAACACAAACCTCACCATTATTATTAGGAGCACCCCACAAGAGTCAGACCTGTTGTGAAGAGAAATGAAGTCGCGCGGCCACTACTGCGGCCACGCGGTTTTGTATTTCTGTACTTTAACAACTAAGTCCAGGGAGATTTCTTCCGGATATTCAATCATTGCAAGCTTGTAAACCCCATCTGTGGTCGTCATAATATGGCGGTCCCCACGCCCTTCATCCCCGGGAAGGGACAGGCGAGAGAGAGAAATACCTTTCCCCTCCCGGGCGGGCATGGGGTCACAGCTTAGTTCTCTGGCAGGAAACAATCTGCTAGGAGCAGTCCATGTTGTAGTTGGTTCAGCTGGGTCTGGATTCACGCGGGTGCAGCTGCGGAGGTGCCGCACACACGTGTGTGCGGCCCCCGGGGTCACATCTCGGCAGCGGTGGCCCATCTAGGGTGTATTGCTTTCTCCTTCCCTCAGCTTGTAATCTATTTAGACAATCATACTAAATTTACTTCTTATAATAATTCTTGTCATTTTGTATAAACACAGAAAGAGATATATTAAGCTTAAAGGTTGGTTCTTCCTGAGGACATCTCACTGTATATCCCAGACTATAGTCCTCAGGCCAGGTTAGTCTTTCCTAACAACAGCAGGGTCCTTATCCAGTTAATTTTTTTTTGGGGGGGGGGTCATGACAGAGTTTGTCCCATGACCATGCTTTTAACTTATTATACTTCTTATGGCACTTAACTTGTCTCTTTCCGATGCCAGGGTAGTTTACAGCTTGCCCTGTGTCCATTTAGTCCCTTCATCGGGACCCTCCTTTGGGGGATGTTAGGAAGTAAGAGCAACTGAGGTTCAAATCAGGTAAATATGATGGATCCATAGGAGTAAATATTATTTGGAGTCAGTTAACTCCATATTACAAAAGCTTAGCATCGACTGTCTTCCTGTGTCTATAAACAAAGGACATTGCTAAGTAAACCATGCAAAGGATGTAAGGAAAGAGAAAAGCAATATAGGATTATTAGTCCCTGATGGAATTGGGTGTGCATCAGGGGCACTGTTGTGGTAGTAACTAAATAAATCCTGCAGGAGGAGCAAAGACAGCCCAATGTTATCCAACACCCCAGTATCATAAAAATGTCATAGTTTGGCACAATAAAGAGCAGGCTGAGATGTTTACCAGAGACTCCTCTTACCCCTGCCCCTCCCACGTCACCCCACTCACATGGTATCAATTAGAAACAATTACAGATAGTTTTGCATATCAAGGAGTTATATTCCATTGTGGAAAGCTTGCTAAATATTCTTACGTTATAACTTTTTCCATTAATTTATAATAAAGTTACACTCTTTCAAATTCTTTAGCCAGATATTTCAGTAAAAGATCATTTTTTAAAAAATGATTCTCAGGTTACAGATTTATTCCTCAGAAGTCTCTCTACATTTTAAATTCTTCAGGCAGATCTGATTTTAAAAGGTCACTTTGATAGAGATTTTACCCACCTTATCCTTCCTCTTTAAATTTTTTCAATTTATTACAGTTTAAGTAGCTGCAACAGTGTTGAGGTTTATGGCATTGCTATACAAAGCTACTCATTGTTTCTCACCATCACCAGAGTGCCCAGGACCCTCCTCCACTGCCCTTGTGTCTCTTGTGTTCTGGTCTTTCCCTACCTCTCCTACACCAACTGTAACTGGTTCTGTAGACCATTTAAACAGAATCGAATACGTTACCTTTATCTCTGAGGAAAAATGGTGGATAAAGTCACATTTAGACAATTAAGAAAACGCTCAAAATTTCCACTGGGTAACTCTTACTTGTGGTATTTTGACTTTGCTTGTTAGTCCATTAACTTAATTTTGAATCATGGTTATCCATTGTTGTATTATTTGTCTGTACTTAAGTTGGCGCATCTTCAAAGGTTATTACATGGCATTCCAAACTTACGATAATATCATTACTTGGCATGACTGCAGATAATATAATGTTACTGCAACTTGGATGCATTAACTCTTTTCTATTTTGGCTTCTTAGTAGTATGGAAACTACTTGGCTTTATTGCAACACCAACTCAAAGAAAACAGTATAAGCACCAGGGAGATGACTCAAATAGCAAAGCAAGCTCCTGAGTTCAATCCAGCACTGTCATGGGTGAGCCTGGTGATGCCCAAGCTTCAACAAGGTGTCGTCTCAATTAAAATATCAACAAAGTATTAAAAGTTTCCAAATAAATTTTCCTTTTGCATCCAGGACAAAAACATAAACTTGAAGATTGTTTTTAAATCCTATCTAAATTGATAGATGTGCAATCTAGAGCTTGGCTATCTCCTTAGCTTTAAGAATCAGCTCATTTCTGGGCCAGAGCGATAGCACAGCGGGTAGGGCGTTTGCCTTGCACGCGGCCAACCCGGGTTCGATCCCCGGCATCCCATATGGTCCCCCAAGAACTGCCAGGAGTAATTCCTGAGTGCAAAGCCAGGAGTAACCCCTGAGCATCGCTGGGTGTGACCCAAAAAGCAAAAAAAAAAAAAAAAAAGAATCAGCTCATTTCAAATAAGTCACAAAATAATTACTCTGATGTTTTGTTAGATAGGAAGAGAGAAAAAAATAAAGTGAGAGCATAGAACTATCAAAAAGTGAAAAATCAAACTATATTATTTGTGAAGAAGATATTGGCATTTTAATTTGCTGAAGACAATCTTAAGGAAAATACACATGAACTCTTAAGGGAAATACACATTAATTCATGTGTTAGAGGGGTTGATCCTATGTTCATTAAAAAAAAAGTGCTATTCTATTTAAGGGCAAAGCTTAATATAAAATGTTATGATATTCACATTTTTCCAAATATTTACACTGAATATTATTGTTTTTAATAAACCAGACACTTTTTGGGGAGGAAATGGAGAAACAGCTAGACAGTAACTTCCTCTTTAGAACCTTACTCCACCACCATAATCAGAGGGGGTCGCTTCCTCTATATTTTAATAACATATTTGTTTTTACCCACTTAAACATGCAATAATTCTTTATGGTTTGTTTATTTTTTGGGGGGGCGCTAATACTGAGACCCTTCAAAATGAATTTTTGTCATTTCCATCTTCCCTTTTTGGTCTCTAGTTACTAACTCTAAACTTGGAATAGAGTAGATACTCAGTGTTAGGAGTTGAAGTTTGTCCTCACATGTATTTTGTAAAAACTCTAGTCCATGGGTATCTAAGTGAGATGTAACTTGGAAATTTATTTTGCAAATATAATCCAGTTAGAATATTAGGAAAATCCCTACTCCAAAAGGACTAATACCCCTAAAATACCATGTGATTATGGAAACAGAGAGGGAAATGATAGAGCTACAAGGTAAGAAATGTCAAAGATTGCTGGCAACACCTGAAGCTAAGAGAAAGGCAAGTAACAGAATCCTTTCTAAAACTCAGAGATATATGCCCCATTGCCAGCTTGATTTTGAATATCTAGTCTTCACAAATTAAAAAAAAACTACTGTTATAAACAACTCAGTGTCTGGTCCTTCATTATAGCATCCCTAGGAAATGAATATGCTTAGTACAATAATACTACTTGAATAATAAAAAAATTAAGTGCAAAATTAACATATATTTGGTATAAAAGAAAGTAAAATCTATGCAATAGTTATTTTTATAGTCACATGTAAAATCAATGTTTTCAAATATGCTGTCTATTTTAGATTAACTAAATAGCAAGGATCTATTTGGAATCTAAGATCGACCGAAATGAATGAAATATAGCAATTGTCTTGTGTTTAACAGGGTCAGGTGATAGTAGCACCATCTACTGGTATATAAACAATGATGCAATTCTGTGATAATGTTTATGCAAGGTAATGTTTATGCACTTAACTGATAATTAATAAAAGATGATTTTTATTTCCTTCATTTTTTCTGGAATGTAAAATATCTATGATTTTCTTCTTGTTTTTAGATTTAACTTACTAAAATTAGTTTATATGTGGTAATGGCAATTCCTGTATTATAAAGTTCATTCTAAGCACTACTTTAGACTATTGTATTTGAGGAGCTAGAATAGCAATTTGTATTCAATTGTGACAAAAACATATTGAGTCCCTAATATATAAATAATACAAGCTGTGAATGAACTAAACTTCTTTTGACTTCTCTTGACTTCTTTTTCCCCCAAGAAGTATTCAATTTAATGTAATTTGTAGCCATAAAAAATTAATGACAGGTAACTTTCAGTGCTAAAAAAGCATGAAGGTCAGATTGAGCAAGATGAAGAATCTTTACAAAACATTCATCTACAAAACAAAATTTTTAAGTAACATCTGGTGGTAATAAAAAATATAAATAACATTTCCTCACTTCCAAATTATGTATTTGTTAATCCTCAAGACAAGACGAAAGGTTTACAAGGAATATCCTAATAATTTAATATTTATTATGTTTGACTAGTCATGGCAAAATATATATATACACATATATATATTTTTTGCTTTTTGGATCACACCCTGCAATGCACACTCCTGGCTCTGCACTCAGGAATTACTCCTGGCAGTGCTCAAGGGACCATATGGGATGCTGGGAATCGAACCCGGGGTTGGCTGTGTACAAAGCAAACACCCTATTTGCTGTGCTATCACTCCAGCCCCATAGCAAAATATAATTCTTGAGCTGCACTGAGCAGCATAAAACAGAAGTTTGAAATACATCCAACCAAATTCTGTTCATCTTTTTTTTGGGGGGGGGGAGAAATGAGAGGGAAACACCTGGCAGTGCTCAGGGCTTACTCCTGTCTCTGCACTCAGGTGTCACTCTTTCTGGGGACCAGAGGACTGTATAGGATGTTGGGGATAAAACCCTAGTCAGTCACATACTAGAAAACACTCTACCAGCTGTACTATCACTTTGGCCTGCTGAATTTTCCTCTTTTAATAATCAATTTTTTTAAATATGTAAATAATTTTTGGCTTGCCTTGAATTTCTCAGATTCATGTTTTTTTCAACTATAAAGTTTTACTTTTTCCTCAACATCCCACAAATAGCTGTTGATGGACGATGGTCTCCATGTGTCAAAGAATTCATCAAGGAAAGCTGCCAGAGTTTTTGATACTGATGCCAAAGTCATTTTTTTCAACCAAATTTTTTGATTTAATAAAAAACTTTATTATTTGACTTTTTGCAGAAATTTTTTTTAATATTGAAAACTGGACACATTGCTACAGGAATTTAAAGTTGCTTGTAAGAGATACAGTCGGGTGGGTGTAAAACTAAGGCAACAAACACTCTAAGGACATGACATTAGGTAACCAAGATTGTGTAGCAGCATTGTTTTCAATACATGTGAAGATAAGAAGTGATATTTACAATATATAGAATAAGGAATAGAATTTCCATTACTCAAGATATAATCTTACTGTCTTAACAGAAAAATAGGAGTTATGCTTTTCATATAGTAGGATGTTGACAAGAAGAGAGAATATGCTTATCTAACACTAAGGAAAAATTCTCTGAGGAGCAATCAGTAAATGACTAGAAAGACATTAGGATAATTATTCCACTTTTAGGTAAACACATTACCATAATTCCTTAACATTTGTAGTTACGATTTTATTTCTTTTGTTATAGGGCGTCTTGTTTCATATCAAAAGGGCATAAGGGTTGTTTATTGGTTATCTCTCTTGGTCAACGACTCAGTTAATGGAAGAGATGGTTTAATTTTCTGTGGCTACCAAACACTTCTGACAAGGTCACAATTGAAGGCCTGAATTTTATGCCACATGTAATGGTGCTTCAGTTCTCAGTGGAAAATATGATTCCAGAGCACTGGTTGCTAGTGTCCAGAGTGAAGGCAATATGTGAAAAGTATACTAAATAACTTAGAAGGGCGGAATGACTTAAGACACTCTACTAAGATTTCTTCATTTGATTTACTAATGCCATTGGCCATGTTTGCGTTCAGTCCTCAGCTGAGCAACAACATAGGTTATCTATCTCATTTTGGGGGCAGGAATTATCCATGTCCACGTATATTGCACATGGAATATCTGGGCTCACTGAGTCTTTGCTGTTGGAAAATTTGCTTGGCCAGGAAACACCAAATATGACATTAATTGTTTACTTTGACTCCTGGATTTTGGCATGCTTTTGTTAGGCCATTGTGTTGAAATTCGTTTCACAAGAGATTTGTGGTGATGGGTCTTGATGATATATCACATTGATATACATGACATCTCAAGATTCTTTTATCTTGATGTCTGGCTGCATAAGCCAAACCTCTGGCTCCCCAATCAGCTCCAGGTCGGGGTGGGAATGCTGCCCCCAGCGCTGAGACCAGTCCAGCAGTGTCAACACCAGCCAGCCGGCATGTCCTATCGCTCTCAAGTTGAAGTCTAGACGGAGCTATTTTTGACAACACAATTAAATTATTGGGGGAGAAAAAAAAGTTCTCTTTCCTCATTTATGCAGCACATCGAATCAAAATACAATTATGTCTGCTATCGGAGGAGTTAAAACAACCTTTGAATAATTAGAACAGCTATAGTTTATCTTCTGTGCTTTTTGTGAACTATTATGTTCTGAAATCAATCAAAATCTCATCAATTTTGTATGGAATGCACATATGTATCATTATATATCATGTATATGCTTGTACATATAAAATACACATGTTAATCATTTAAAATTGTTGCAATTCATGATTAAACGTTATACACTTGTGTTGGAGCCATAGCACAGTGGATAGCACATTTGCCTTGCACACTAGTGACCTGGGTTTGATTCCTCCCTCCCTCTCAGAGAGCCCAGCTAACTACCAAGAGTATCCCGCCCTCTGGCAGAGCCTGGCAAGCTACCTGTGGCATATTTGATATGCCCAAAACAGTAACAAGTCTCACAATGGAGAAATTACTGGTGCTTGCCCAAGCAAATCGATGAACAACGGGATGACAGTACTACAGTGCATAGTCACGTTAGAATTATTTTTTTGTAAAATGTTCCCCATTTACCATGTCTTTATATTCTTTCTGCCCTTTCCAAGAAACATTTAGATGCAAACATTGTAGTCCATAATGTTATCATTTTAATGTTATTGTATGAAGTAATAAACAATGGAATTATATCTAATATTCATCTCAAATACCTCAGGAGACAGGTGATATATATGTTTGTGCTAAGGATAGTCCATTGTTTCAACATTTTAAGAAATTAAAAGCCACAGTTGGAAAAGAGTAGCATAAGATAAGTGTTCATTTAAAGTACATAGCCAGACTAAGCTAGCCCCTTCAAAGTATAGGTCTCCTTCAGAGTGTTTACCCAAATTTTCATGCTGCGTCTGTAAA
Source organism: Sorex araneus (assembly GCF_027595985.1). Classification (NCBI taxonomy): domain Eukaryota; kingdom Metazoa; phylum Chordata; class Mammalia; order Eulipotyphla; family Soricidae; genus Sorex; species Sorex araneus. Next base: position 416,678,030 of record NC_073302.1, read on the forward strand.
TAGTTGCTGATGCAAGTAATTCATTCAACTAGACTTCTACATTACCTTTCTATGTTGCTCCAACAAAATTATTTTCAAAAACTAATTTTTTAAGACAACATTTCTAGACCCTGAAAAGTTTATTTCAGAAATTCTGCCTTTTGTGAACTAAATAAACTGTGAAATTAAAGTAATAAAATTGATACTCAGACAATTGCAGTTTTTAGTTATACATTATCAATTCCCTTCCTAAAAAAATTCCCTTTATGGGGTTTTCCACACTATCAGGTCTTACCATAAAAAAAAAATTCTTAGCACAGGACTGAAAATAAAAGGTGCAGAAAGGAAGGTTAAATTGACTTGAGATCTTTATTAGACTTGTGTGAATTCCAAAGTGCACTTACGGCTTTGAGATGAAAGGGATACACATTTCACAATTAAACAGGCACACTTAAATCCCAGCTCTAACATTCATTAGTCACATGGCCTTGAGCTATAGACTTAATTTCCCTTTGTCTCATGTGCAAATTAGGGTAAATAATATCTATTTATTATCATTTTAAATGTTAAATTAGATTCTACACATAATACATCTGTGACATGGGAATACATAAATATTAACAAACATATTTTATGTTTGTGGGGGGTTAGAGGGGCTTCAGCTTTGGGGCCACATGTGGCAGTGATCAAGAACTACTCCCAGCTCTGCTCACTCATGCCTGGGGTATTGGGGATCCAGTCAGCGGTCCCCCCATGCAAAACACGCACCTTAAGTCCTGTAATGCCTCTTCAGTCTCTTCCCTTAATGAACAATTTGGGAGAAGATATGGGAGGAATAAAAACAGCCTTAGAAATATAATTAGGTAGGGCTTTTTTACCCGAAAAATAACATTGATCGACTTTGAGAGATAATTCCAGAAGACTCTTTGCCTCTCACTTAATTTACTTTTGGCAAAAAATTTTGACTATAAGATAGCATTTTCAGAAATATATATCTTCTTTAAAAAAGAGTTAAATGTAATCTCTCTGATACATATGTATATATACATATATATGTTTTGTTTGTCTGTTTTGGGGCCACACCTGGTGATGCTCATGGGTTACTCCTGGCTCTGCACTCAAGAATTACTCCTGTTGAGCTCCAGGGAATATATAGGATGCCAAAATTAATCCTGGGTTGGCTGCATGCAAAGCAAGCACCCTATCTGCTGTACTATCTCTCCAACCCCATGAAAAAAATTATATATTTTTATTTTAAAATTTCCTATATATGTATCTTGGCTGCAACTAGATGTATTGTTGGACTTATGATAAGTAAACATGGCAGATATGGCTTGAGTATGTTTCTCCAACACCTGAGAGACCTCATAACTGAATGCTCTAGGTTGACGGTGTTAACACTAAGGAAATCTATAACATTATGAATAGAGTTGATTGCCAAGGAAAATAAAGGCAAATCCTAGAGAATTGTCTTGGTTTCTCATCCATGACACGTACATGCAACCTTCACTAGATTTATTCTTATTCATTCAATAAATATTGATTAAGTATCAACTTTGTCCCTAACATTATATGGTTGCCAGTTGGAATACAGCAGTAAACAAAATTGATATTGTTGTCATTATGAAACATATGGGCTATTTGGTTGAGTATCAGAAAGATATCTGTAAGGACTCGTGAGGATGATTAGAATATTAATGATAAAGGAAAACTGGAAAACCCATAAATAGAACTGAAAGATTTCAAAGACATAACTGAAGATACCTAAAATATCTGATGGCTATGTTATTCCTGAAATCAGATTATACATAAACAGTCACAATTATCATCTAAAATAAATAAGAAAATTTAGTCAAGATTTAGAACTGCTGAAAGATTTCATACAAGACTCTTATTTGTAATATTTTTGAAATCTGCTGAGCACCATCTGCTTAGAATTCACCTTTTTTGAGGTACTATTTAGATAATTTCATTGAAAAATTCCAATCATGAATATCTTTTAAGTTAACCATTTAAAAATAAAATATTCAGATAATTTTTGTATGATATATCATGTATCCATTTTATGGTTTTAACTATTAGGCTCAACTCTGTTAGCCGACATAAAATATAGGCTCAAACTCATAATTATAAAATGGAAGCTCATAAAACTTTAAGAGTTGATCTGATGAATATTTAAGCATATTAACAACTAGTATAAGGTCTATCTGGATAGAACAGAATCATGACATATTACTAGTCTTCCTTTGAGTATAATTCACAGGCGCTCTGATCTATTTAGTGCCAATAATGGGAACGACCTTGGTGGTTTGGGGGCACTTCTATTCATTTCTCAGAGTTCAAACTATTTCTAATTTTTTCTACATTGCCTAAGAGGGAAAACTTTTTTCACACAGTGGGATTCCAATGTTATCAGCATTATTTTGTCATTTCCAAAATAAAATACTCTCCTTTCCCTAAAATTCCATAGGACATGGTTGAAATTAAATATGAAAATTGTTGCTTCTTGGGTTATTTCAGAAACATACAAATTTCAGAATTAAGTTCTGACATAAGTCGATGTTCAAATACTAATTTCTACATATGAATATAATTACAACTAATAGTGGCAAATATTTTTAAATACCTTATAAAATATACATTTTCCTAGAAAGGCAGGATATTGTTCACTTACTTCATTTATTTTCATTAAAAAGGAAATATCAAGTTCTTGTAAAACAGAGTAGACTCTGCTCTCTAGGCATGATTTAAAAAATAGTATTATTTTTACTGCTTTTAGCCTTTGAAAGTAAAAATCTTGAAAGCTGTATATTTTATATGCATGTATATAGATATGGTTATTTCACTTGAATAAAAATATATGGATAAATTCTAAAATTTATTCTTTAATATGTATGCAACTTGAATAAGAAGCCACTAATAAATATTTTTCTTCAAAAAAGTTTCTATTGTGAATTTGACAAAATGCCCAGAGTGATTCTTGATAGAGAGCCAGGAGAAACCCCTGAGCATCTCCAGGTTTGGCGCAAAATAAAAGAAAAAGTGACTAATTATCTTGAATATCATGGAACAGACTCTCCTAGTAAAAAATGTCTATTGTGGATATCAAATATTTTCTTCCGAACATCTTAACCATTTAACCAAACTGTCATTACAAACAAAATTGTTGGAAAGGTGATAGTATTAGGTTGCTTCCCGTTGATGCTCTTAAGCTTGGAGGTATAGAAAACAATTGTAGTTAAGTTAGACACAAAAGGAAGTTTAGGCGGCAGTTCCCAGAGGTGAAAGATGACTAGAAGGATCAATCTAAGAAATATCAAGAACAGGACAGGTTAAGGGACAAGAGATACTGTCTCAGGAGCAAGTTATGAATACATTGGCATCAATAATGCACCATCTATAACCATTTATGTGAAGAATTCTGTTCCAAAGAAAGAGGGTGTTCTGATTTCTCTTAGGAACAACCTTTCATCCTGCCAGGAAAGGGCAAGACACCTTGTTCACCTCTCTTCTTGGAACATCATAATGAAGAATAAGTTATAATATGGATATTTTACCTAAAGAAAGAGAAATGAGTAATAGGAGGCAAAAAGAATGAGAAGTAAAACTTGAACATAAAAACCGCAGAATATGGTTCCTTTCTTTTTATAAATGAAATTGACATTTGTTATTCTGCATGCAAAATTTCCATTATTTTGAAAGCCACTTTTTAACCAAAAGTAAAGCAGTTCCCTTTTAGATGCTACCAAAACAATGGTGCAATTAATTTCTAGAATACATTTACATTTTTTTGCAGCCACAACTGAAAAATTAAGACTTTAATTTCAATTTTAATTTGCTTTTAATGGGAAAAAGGCTCGAATAATTATCTGGGAAATTAATTTTACTTCTTTTTCTCCGTGGTCTACTGGCTCCAGCCCATCACACATCCATTTGGATTAGATATTTTTTCATCTGTATCTTCTAAAAACATTTTTTTATGTTAAAAGCCTCCATTTCAGACTGCATATAAATCTTCTTAGCCTTCTCAGTGTCTCTGTTGCAAACCATAATGCCCCAAAGTAGAGAAAGAGTATGGGGAATATTGTCTGCCATGGAGGCAGGGGTAGGGTAGGAAACGGGGGGGGGTTTACTCGAGATATTGGGAGGGGGAAAGTGCACTGGTGGAGGGATGGGTGTTTGCTCATTGTGTGATTGTAAACCAAACATGAAAGCTTGTACCTATCTCACAGCGATTCAATAAAATTATATATACATATATATTTTTTTAGATTCGTGTTCACCTTTTCCAAGATAGTATTTTCTAGATAGTGAATATTTTATTTTAAAAGTCCACATTAGATCTTAGCATATGCAACTTCACTTTTTGCAAAAGTTTCTTTTGTCAACTCAGGTTTCTTTCTTTTCTTAGCGATGCCCATTAACATTCTAAGTTTAAGATCTATGTAAAAAAAGTACCTATTTTTACCTTTCTGTCTGTCTCCCATTGTATTATTAGGCAAGAACTTTTCAGCATGATTTTCATGAGATCAAGTGGATGACTCATACCTGTCATGAGGTTACAGGAGTTTTTCACTCTTCCTCACATGATTTCTGAAGCCCTCTTCTGTTATGTGGTCACTGGCTCTGCAGCATATTCTGGGGGAAAAAAGATTTTGTATGAATACTAGATTAATTTTAAAAAAGAATCACTTCAGAGAAAGAATGTTTTCTGAGTGCATGCAATGTTTTTATTCTTGTTCTAGATGCTGGTAAAATAGATGTATTCACTGTGTAAAAATCCATGAATTGTGCACCTTTTAGGATTTACTAATCCACCCACAAATAGTTGCTATGTCTCTGAAATACCATGGCATGAACCCCCTTCTGTTTAGCTCCCCCACCTTTTTTTTAACCAAATTAGAAGCATAATGTGATCATGTTCCACTTAAAGGAACACACATTTGTTTGGTTTGATGTATTTTAATTCTACAAAATTGCATATAAAATGTTTTTTATCAGTGACTCTGGTTTATTTGGAATAAAGCACTGTATCACTGTCGTCTCGTTGTTCATCGATTTAGCCAGTAACGTCTCCATTTGTCCCTGTCACATTCAGCATCAGAGATATGAGGCCCATTATTGTTATTGTTTTTGGCATATTGCATATGCCACAGGTAGTAGCTTGTCAGCTTCTGCTTTGTGAGATTCTGCATTGCTCTCCTCTGGGAGCTTTGTTTTATAGTCTCTGTTGGCCGTTGATGTGATTACATGGCACCAAAGTGGGGGTTGGGGGATAGGCAGTTTGTGGATGTGACTACCAAGCTACTGGAAAACTGGGAATTTGTGTGGAGGAGGCCCAGTCCTGATCCGAGCAGGGTTGGAGATCTCAGCCCCGGGTTCCACATACCTGGGTTCCTCTGCAGGTTCTTTCATGGGTGAGGCTCGTCCGAGAGTGTGGAGAATGCCCATTTGGAATAAAACATAAAATAAAATATAATTTAACTATTCTAAGTAATATTTTATTTAACTAAATAGTTGGGACATATTCATTATATACCTGTGGAATCAATAACAAGGAACAGACAATGGAAGTAGGGAATTTGAACATCTCAAAGGGGAAATCCAAATGATCTAGTAGAAGAGATGTCATAATTTGTATAAAATTTGTGCTTAATTTTTAAAGTTGAAACACATGCTTAATAACTATGGCACATAGAGACATTTCTTGGATATTCAGGATTGAAAGATGAATGAGACTTAACTCTTAACCTTAAGGAACCTACTGTCTAACGGTCTATATTCCATATGTATTTGAAATATAATGTGGAAACGTTAAACATTAGCTAGTGCTGCCAATTTATTTATTTGTGTGTGGGGTATATTTATTTGTGGGTATGTTTATTTGAAGGTGGAGGTGGGTAATTAAGCCATATTAAAACTGTGTTCAAGATTTATTCCTGTCTCTGTACTCTGAGAATTCTCCTTGTAGGTCTTGGGCAACCATTTGGGTGCTGGTCAAGTGAATGCAGGGCAAGAACCCTACCAGCTATACTACTTCTCCAGTGCTAGTACTGGTACTGTTAGATAATTATTATACTTCAGATTTTAATTTTTCATTGTATCACTCATATCACTTGTCATCCCATTGCTCATAGATTTGCTCAAGCAGGCACCAGTAATGTTTCCATTCATCCCTGTCACGTGCTAGTGTAGCCTGATGGTGTCTGCTCACTCCAGGAACATGAAGAGCCTCATACAATTCATTTGACCATATTGTAGGTGGGCATTCACTCGGTCTTTTAACATCCCGTGGAATCCAGTCGGTAACAGCTCTAGTTCAGCGGTTGTCTCCGAATTGCATTACGTGTCTGGCACATCTGATTTTTGATGCCTTGGCAAATGAGATAGCGTCCCTGATTCTTGATTGTCAATGGAGGTTGGAACTCCAGATTCCTTCTCTCACTGGAGTAAAATGTGATACTCCTAGCATAGCTCTTTCAATTCCTCTTTGGGATACCCAAATAGCATTCATATCCTATTTTTGTAGGGCCCAAGTCTCTGAGGCATATGTTAGTGCAGGAAGAATACATTTAATTATGTTAATGAAAAATTAGTTCTTCCTGCACTAATTTTTTATTAACATAATTAAATATATTTTTGTTTTAAATAATACCTGCTTGTTCCAAAGGAAATATTTTAACAATTTTCAAGTTATCAAGTACACCTTCTGCAATGGAGTGATCTATTGTCTGGAATTATAAAATATTTTTGCTGTGATCATATGTGACAATATTTGAGATAGTATAAGGAATAACTGAGTTGCTATTTTTAATAAGATCTTGGAATAACAGTTCTGAAGGAGAAAAAATGCAACCCAGATGTCCTGTTGTGCCAAAATACAAACATGGTCGAGCAATCAATCCTGATCTATATAGTTACATGTAAATCAACATACAAAAAAGGAAAGCCTAAAGATTTATGTCTGATGGGTTAAAAGAAATAAAACTTAATAAATATAAAGAAGAGCAAAAATCTTCCAAAGAAAATAAAACAAAGGTAGTTCCAAGAATTTCTGATTAAAAAGAATTGAAAAATTAGACAAGGTGCAAAATTGACTTTCTAGTATGATATGAAGAAATAAAGAATGAAAAGACAAAACCACATGTTAATTCTCCCAGAAGCCCACTAATTTTTCAGCTGTTCCAAAGTCTGAAATATATTCAAGAACATATTCCAGAATATACATCATAGAAACCATGATGTGTTCCTAGGTAGCAATAAATAATAATCTCTAGTACTAAGGTGAAGGAAAAAATTGAGATGGCTATTGCAAATTAAAAGACAATTTTCAAATACTTGATCTTATGACATATGCATGCTCTAAAAAAACTTGAAGATCCCAAAGAATGTGTTCAAATGAATTCTAACTATCAATATTCACCAAATACAAATTAAAGTCAAGAAAAAAAGTTTAAATGTTACTTATTTTAAAATAGCAACATACAATAATATATTTTGACATAAGGGATCAATTTTTTCACAGATTAAGCATTGAGGTAATTTCATATGTTTTTATCCATTTGTGCTTCTACTCCTATACACCCTGCTGTGTGTGGACAAAATATAAAATTAGGACAGCTGTGTTCTTCTATTCTCTTGTAATGGTTGTATTGGCTATTAACAGCTTCGGTGAATTATGTAAGGTCTCCCTCTAAAACTAAATGGACGCTTCCTTACTGCTGACTCTGTATGGAAGCTCAGTTGTGTAACTCACTGTGGAAACTAGCATAAATGCCCATCCATAGTTCCTCGGAGAGCTGGTGCTCATTGGGAGAAAATGACATAAACATATGACACTTTTTCTATTGTCTTTACTGTAGTAAAGTTTTAGATTCTTGCATAGGAGTCTCACAAGCCAGCTTGTTAACACATAAGTCATAAAAATTCAGAGAATTTTTAATTATTGAGAATAACAACCAAAAAGTTAATGAGAAAAACAGCTTTAAAATATTTTTTGCAAATTTCTGACATCTGTCATAGTAGAATAGATATTAATATCTGATTCAATCTCTTACAATATATTATTTTGTTGAAATATATATAAAGAATTATGCAAAGACATGTAATTGGAAAAGATATAATCTTGTTACACCCTAAAAGAAACTCAGAATCCTAGTGGTACTTTGACATACTAGGCAACAGGTAATATACAGCTATATAGCTAACTACCTATATTTACATAGTCTTACTCTTGGACACTGCGTTTACATGACTTAGCTATTACACAAAATTCTTGCTCCTAAAATGCGACGTTGCAAATTATTTCTATTGTTAATGATAATGTTGTTTTCCTTATATCTTTTATTATTTATGGTAACAAATAATCTGAATATTCACTTATCCAAATAATCAACCACTATACCTGCATTCATCAGAGTAATAATTCTTGGGTCTCATCAAAATTGCTTATTCTTCAAAATCTGTGCTTAGCTGTGTCCATAATCTTAAAATATTTAATTAATTATTTAATTAATTCTGTTCAACCCACATCAATCTTCCTACCATATTGAGGGTTACATTTAATATGTACTCCCAAACTTTATAAGCACCTTGTTTAAACTCCACTTCCTAAAATACTAAAGCAACATTAAAAAAATGACCTCTCAGTGCAACACGTTTATTAGCAATAAATTTCAGTTTTCTTTATAAATAAGTGAGTTTGACAATTTTATAAGATGCTGTCAATTGGCAACCTATCTCTTACTGAGATAATTGCTTCCTGGAAGGTTGTGTCTCTTGTTTGAAGAAACTAAGCATCAAGTTTATTAAATTTGATACTTCTTATTACAAGTTAGTCAGAGGAAATTCTAGGGTCCTTCAATACATGGAGAAATATAGGTATTCAATCTACTATTCAATTCCAGAAAATTAGAGTTGCCGTATTTCTTTTTAAAAAATATAGGACATTCAGGCGGCCGAGATGTGATCCCGGGGACCGCACGTGTGCGGCCTCACCGCAGCTGCACGAGCATGATCCCAGAGGCCAGCTAAACTACTTTTGGTACTGGCAGCTCCTTGCAGAATGTCTCCAGACTGAGAACTAAACTAAGCCTCGACCCCATGCCTGCCCAGGAGGGGAAAAGTTTCTCTCTCTCTCTCTCTCTCTCTCTCTCTCTCTCTCTCTCTCTCTCTCTCTCTCTCTCTCTCTCTCCCCTTTTCCTTGCCGGGGATGGGGGAAGGTGGGGGAAAAGGGCATGGCAACCGCCATATTATGAGGACCACTAATGAGAGATACAAGCTTGCATTGATCCAATTTCTGGAAGAAATTTCCCTGGACTTGGTTGCTAAAATACAGAAATCCAAAACCACACGGCCATGTGACCTCATATCTCTTCACCACAGGTCTGACTCTAATGGGGAACTCCTAACAATAATAGTGAGTTTTTTGCTGAAATGTTGAATGTAACCAAAGTAAAGAGAAAGTAAAGTGAAATTTATCAGTTACCCAGGCGGGGGGGGGGGGAGGAGAAGAGGGGGAGGGATGGAAGGTATACTGGGTTTTTTTTTCTTTTTTTTGGTGGTGGAATATGGGCACTGGTGAAGGGATGGTTGTTTCAACATTGTACAACTGAGACTTAAGCCTGAAAGCATTGTACTTTTCCACATGGTGATTCAAAAAATAATAATAATAATAATAAAAATATATAGAACACTCAGTTTAGTTTCAATTTCAGAAAAATAATGAATATTTATAGTATAAATATGTACCAAAGATTGCACTGGACATTTGCATTTTAATTAGCAACTCAATATAGAACATGAATCAAAGGACTTGTTACTCTAACAACAAACTTTTCAGCCCTGTCACCACTCTCATCAGAAAGATTTCAGCCTTGCCCTGTCCCAGCACATGAGGGCCCCTTTTGTACCCAAGCCCCGTGGTAGAGCAGCAGAAGGTCTGTGGAAAAAAAAACAACAGCCAACCCCATAAAGATTGAGGGTAAGTGATGAACAGAAACTTTCTCAAAGAAGGCATACTGATGGCGAAAGGCTTGACTGCAGCACTGTCATTGATTTGCTCGAGCAGGCACCAGTAACGTCTCCATTGTGAGACTTGTTACTGTTTTTGGCATATCGAATACGCCACAGGTAGCTTGCCAGGCTCTGCTGTGCGGGCGGGATACTCTCGGTAGCTTGCCGAGTTCTCTGAGAGGGACGGAGGAATCGAATCCTGTCGGCTGCATGCAAGGCAAACGCCCTATGCACTGTGCTATCGTTCGAGCCTATAAAGAAGCAGAGTAAGGGAATAACAAAGGCAAAAGAAAAAAAAACCCAGAGAGGGCCTTACCCATGAAAGGGTGGGGGAAGCTGGGGACCAGGACTTGGATCCGGGAACACAAAAACAGTGGTGAAGGAAAGTGGACACTATAGTGGAGGCTTTGTTACCAGAATGTGTTATACATGAAATCTTACCATTAACAGAATTGTAAATTATGCTGCCTAAAATAACAACAAACATTTCCCAATCAACAACAGCTTGTTCATCCTTAGTCTTAAAATAACTTCATCATTTTACAAACACAAATATAGTAACAATTTTACTTTAGGTTGGCAGGCAAGTTACATATGAAGTATGAAAAAAGCAAAATTCCAAGGTAGATGAAAAATTATCACTGAAAGAATCCTGAAAAAGATTTTATTTTAAAATTTGAGTAGGCTGGAGAGATAGTACAGATGATTACGGCGCTTGCCTTGCACATGGCAGACCCAGGTTCACATTCCAGCATCCGATATGGTCCCCCAAGAACCACCAGCAGTAATTTCTGAGTGCAGAACCAGGAGTAACCCATCACAAGGTGTGTTCCAAAAACAATATAAATTAAAATCTGAGCACCAAATTATAAGGTTTCAGTTGCAGCAGCCTATGTGGTATGATAACATGAAAGCTGGATTCAAACTATACAGAAAGTTGTGAAAATGATACAGCATACAATATGTGAAAATAAGATGAAGGCTTAGAATAAAAAGATACCAAAAAGGAGATGATTATAGATATAATAGCAAGAATCAAACCTTTCATATCTCATAGGTAATGTATTGAAATGGTATAATATTCAGGATTTCAAAGTATAAACACATTGCACCTAATGCTCAATCTATTCTGATAGCCAATATTTGTAAAATGATAGTCAAGAGCTTTCTAACATTTAAGGCAAATTGACAAAAGCAATCTTGAAATTCCATGCTATACTACTATAAATTTGTATAATTAAAACTTTTTGAAAATTAAGTGCAGGGTATTTTTTTTTAAAAAAGAAAAGAGTACCTGAATTTTCATCTCAATCCTCAATCTACAGCTAATTAGTTTTTTAGATCAATTTGCTTCACATAAATTTGCAAGTATGCCATAACAAAAGATATCAGAGGCCATGAAATTTAAATAAATGTGTCTTCTTTCACTTCTGGGCCTAAAATTTAGTTGCCTAAAATTAAGGTGTGAGACAGGCTGGTCTCTTCTGAAACCCCTTTAGCTTGCAGAAGACTATCTTCTCCCCATCTTTGCATCACCTTTTTTCTTTACATAACTGTAATTAACTGAATGTGGACTCCCTAAATTTACATCTTGGGATCCTAATCCCTTACTGTGATGAGATTCAGAATTAGCACTTTAGGAAGGAGAAAAGGTCATGAGTTCCCAGAGTGACTTGTCCCTTTATTGTTGAGGACAATGAGAAAGAACTGCTATCAATAAATCATGAAGTTAAGTAAACACCGAATTTGAAGGTATATTGACTGACTTTGGTCTTCCCAGTTTCCAGAACAATGGAAAATAAATATCTGTTGTTTGGTTAATTCAGTATCAATTTTGTGATAGTAGTGCAAATGGACTAAGTTAAAGTGTGTTTATATTTTCTCATATAAAAACACCAATCATATGGAATTACTCTGGCTTTATTTTAATTTACTCACTTCCTTAATGATTCTATTCCAAATGCAGTCTCACGTTATATTGGAAGTTAGAACTTCAAAAATATCACCGGAGTGAACACACAACTCAGAAACCTATAGTTCCTCTTCCTGAGTCATAGTTTTCTGTCTCAGAGATATTAGAAAGTACCATTTCTTAAAGTTTCCCTCACTCTGTGATTAAAATATAATAAATCAATTATCTGGTATACTTTATAGGCTCCAAAATTAAAACTAATTTGTGTAAGACTCGAGAAAAATAATATTCATCAGCAGAAATGTCTGAAATCATCATGCCATTATAATGTTAATGAAGACCACAGATGGCAAAACAGTGAAATGAATTAAATGAAATTAAATTTCATTTAAATTTCAAATAGTTGTAGCTTTTCAAGTGCAGTGAAATGGATTGGAAAAAAACGCATGGAAGAAAAATGCACATAATTGTCTTTCAGAAGGACCCAGAAGGACATTATTCAAGTATATGTTGAACCCTCATTCATTAATAAAACAATTTTAATTACGATTTTAAAAATTAGGTAATTCTATAACACATGGGCAATGGTTTGATATAGAAATAAATTTTATTTGGATTGCTTATGTTTTATTATTTTTTCTGTAAATATTTTAGAAATTCATAATACCTTGTGTTATTATTTTAAAGTTCAGTTTTATCAATAAACTTTCAAGGGAGAACCATGTATTTATATTCACCTAGAAAAATTAAAAGGAATATTTTGAAAATAAAACATACAGGCCTTATTTTAGAATACTGTGACAGTACGAAAGTATGTACCAAATGCCTAATTTTCACAAGAACATTACTCCAACCCCATTTTGCCCAGGAAGACTGATCCATCTCTGTATGGAAATTGCTGATAGAACTCCTCAGAATATCTTAAACCTTGGTATCTTATAATCTACTTGCAGTAATTCCATCAGTCCCTGGAACATTTGCATGGTTTAGCTTTAGCCTCTGTTGCCAAAAATCTCTCTATTCCACAAGTCAAGAAACATAAGGGAACATAATATAAAGATAGAAAGATCTGTCAGAGACATCTATACAGTTAGGAAATTCTATTCCCTTAAATAAAAAACCTTAAGCCCCCAGTTAAATGTCCTTACTACCTGTATACATTTGAAAGAAAAAGGGTTAAGACTATTCTCTTGCCTGATATCCTCCGGTGTATTTCTCCGGGAGAAATGGGGTGCATTTTCTCCCAGATTGTACCACTCACTTATAAGAAAATATTTGGCATATTTTGAAATTAAATGATCACACTGTCTAGTTTGTTAGTCTAGGTGATGTCTGACTTTGCCTTTAACGTTTTTATTTTCATACAATTGGAAGTAGACGTTAACTGTAGAAAGCAAGTTTCTGTCCATAGAAACACAAATTCTGTCCAGTGGAATGTCATTGACTATTGTTCTGTTAATATTAACTATTTTCCACCCACCTATAAAAATCTTATCATCACTCCTTGTGATATTTTATTACAATTATAAAGCACTTGATAATTTGAGTTTTCTTTGAAGAGTTTATAATAACTTCCTTATTCTCATTAATTTATGAGTTAAATAAAAATATAGGAATGGCTTATGTGAAAGTTGAGCATTTCTATTTAATATTCAACTAAATAATAGAACTTATTGTCTACATACTCAATAAGTGTGGTTGAACAAAACAGTCACCATATTTGGAGCAATAAAACCCAGTTAAAAGGAATAAACATTGAAGTAAAAAAACTTGCAAGTATGAAATGAATAATTATAGTCTTTAGGCCAGCCTCGAAGATAACTCCCAGCGATTCCAGTATATATTTTTTGTATTCATGTATCATTCCCTTCTCCTAAATATGATCAGGATTGATTCACATTTTTTGCTAAGAAATAAGAGAAAAGATGGTGAGAGGAAGGGGGAGGGAGGAGATAGTAGATCATACCATAGAGGAGAAAGGTGAAGGGATGTCACTTCCAAGATTATGTTATAAAAATAATAAATTCTTTGTTGAGAACCCTTTCTTATTCTCTTGCTCTGAGGGAAGCCAATTGTGAGTTTTCCTGAGGAAACTCTCCTGTTGCAAGGGGTTGATGTCTCTGCCCAAAAGCCACATCAATGCCACTTCAGTTGAACCTTAAAAAACTAACACTCCAGCTAATCTCTTAACTGTAAAGTTGTGAGAGACCCTGAACCTGGGAGACATCTGGATTTCTCAACCATAATTACTGTAAGATAATATATGTCTTAAAATAAGACTTTTAGAGTTAGCGTGGTTCCTTATGCAACAAAGGACGATTGTAGTCTGTTTCTTCAAAACCCCTTAACACATTATATCATAACTCTCCCTTCAGTCAGCACAGGGAAATATCAAAACACGAGGGAAGAAATATCAGTTTGTGATGCTGATAAATTATGGAACAGCTCTTTTTTAATTAAGATTTTTAAATACCCCGACCTCTGCTGAACCGCATGGTTTCTGCTTATATGGTCTCCTATTTTGGTTCTTTTTTTCTTTATTTCTTCTTCTGTTTTTAATCTCAGAAATTTTTATCCCCTTTCTTTTTAAGAGGCAGCTTGGATCAGTTGAAAAACAAGAGGATGGTGAGAGAGAGAGTACAGATTTTGAAGCGAGAAAGACCTGAGTTTAAATTCTGGCAGCCATTAATGTAGAGTTTCTGGTAAGTCTCTGAAACTTGAAATAGATATTCTCATGTTTATATTTCAGAATTGTATTTGTGTTTTAAATTTTGAATTGAAGCATTTTAAGTCTTTGTTCATAGTAGGTCCTAGGTAAATAATAGCCAATATTATTTTTTATCTCTCAAATTCTTTTTCTTAAGACTTGTTTTATGGCATCTTCCAACATATTTTATTTTAAAATCCTCTCAAGCTAGGCATTTACAGCAAAATACATTCTAGATTCCTCCACTTATTTATTCAATAATCTAGAAAATCCTACTTCAGTCTTAATAGTACACTTCAGTAAAAACATGCATCTACAACATGAAAAAAACCCTACTATTTTTTCTGCATTGCTTGTTGAACATCAAAGAAGGCTGTTAGCATTCAGAAAGTAATGCACGGGCTAAAAGCATAGCAAGTCTACCACAAGGCTTCTATAGTGCTTCCTCTTCCTGAAAATAAAATGAAATAAAGCTAATTAAACAATAACTTAATGCATCTAAAAATCTTTTAACTAAACTTAACAAAATATATTTGTTTGCTCCTAGTGGGAAAACCAGGAGAAGCAGAAAATAGAGTGAAAGGTAGAATTCATTTTAATGGGACAGCTACTTGGTTGCTTAATATATCTGTGCTATCTCATTAATTTAAATTAATTTAATCACACACGAATCACAGTTCTGTTACATAATAAGTGCTTCCCTTTTAGTTTTAAGGTTTTAAGAATTCCTCTTTAGTTTTTAGTAGAAGAAAACACTAATCTTAAACACTTTTTTTTTCAAAAGCAGTACAAATATCACTCTTTATGTCCATAGCACTACTGGTCCTAATTGTACTTCTACTTCCTATTTAGTTGAGCATTTCATTCAGCTTTGATGATCATCTGTGGTTAGACAGGAATGCATTTCTCTTCTGGGCGTCTCCAGGAGGGGAGAAACAATGAACGTTCCCTCAGTTTTCAAGCCAACCATTTCTCATTAGCCCCAGTTTTCATCAGCTAATACTTGGCTTGCACTCAAGACACAGCTGATGCAACAAGGCCAGGGTCCTTCCCACTTTACCTTAACCTCCAACACTGATGAGTTGCTGGGGCGAGAGCTATTCTGATAGTTTATTCTTGCCCTTGTGATTTCATAATAGTAATTCTTCAGGAAAGAATCAGTATAAGGCGAGGAAGGGGGGGAAATTTTTCACATCTTAAAAAACAAAAAACAGGTTAATCATATTATTTCAATGGGTTTAATATTCTAATCTCTGCCAGGTTGCTAGTTAAAAATTAATGTCTTAAAAATCTTAAAGAGCGGGGCTGGAGTGATAGCACAGCGGGTAGGGTGTTTGCCTTGCACGCGGCCGAACCAGGTTCGATTCCCAGCATCCCATATGGTCCCCTGAGCACTGCCAGGAGTAATTCCTGAGTGCAGAGCCAGGAGTAACCCCTGTGCATTGCCAGGTGTGACCCAAAAAGAAAAAAAAGCTTAAAGAGCATTATATCTAAGATTCAGACAAAACAAAACATTTTTTTTTGGATTCATGCAGAGAAAAATTCATTCAAAATTAACCGAACAAATAAAAGCTGCCCTAGAGAATCGGTCACTATCATGGTATGGTATTTATACTGCAGAAATAGAGTTGGTCTAAGAACTGCTTCTTTTGGTGGAGAGCCAAAAGATGTGAGAAAGGATTCAGGGAGAAGGGCTGGTATGAGGGTGTGTCAGGATCTCAATTCCCTCCTAGGAACAGTAGGGCCCCCACTGGGAAATGTCCGCACTGCCCCTGACTGCACCTTGCTCTTTGTTTCACTCTATTTCATCTCTATTTCCCATTACCTCATATTTTTCCTCTCAACTAACAAATTCTTGATCTATTATAAACTCAGCGGGTAGGGCATTTGCCTTGCCGACCTGGGTTTGATTCCTTTTTCCCTCTCAGAGAGCCCGGCAAGCTACTGAGAGTATCCAGCCCATAAGGTAGAGCCTGGCAAGCTACCTGTGGCATATTCCATATGCCAAAAACAGTAACAACAAGTCTCACAATGGAGACATTACTGGTGCCCACTTGAGTAAATGGATGAACAACAGTACAACAGTGCTACAGTGCTAACCTCATGGGCTTTACTTTTATTTTTAAGATGAACTTTTAATAGGTCTACTTTTCATTGCTCAGTAGATGGATTTATGCTCTTCACAGTATCTAACAACCTATGTAGCATTGAGCAAAATATTTACTCTTTCTTTTCTTGCTCTTGCATTAAAGAGTTACTATAAAAACTAAATAAATTAGAAGCTATACCTTTCTTGCAATAACACCTGATTTCCCACTGGTTGGGCTTATGTTGTTAATTTATGGAAAATGTTCATGATTTTCCCTTTTATTTAGCTCTTAGATTATTTTACTGATAAATTCAACCTTATCTTACTTAAGATTTTAATTTCATGTCTTCCTTTATTTACCATCATTATATTTAATTTGGTCTACTCTTCTACTGCTATCTCTAGTAGCTGACTTCCGTGACTAGTTTAAGCCTGCCCCTAATTCACATAGGATTTGTTGATTCTCTTTGTTCTTCTACTTTTTATATTTTGGATATGCAGTGTGGGGGTGGGATGGAGAATTGTTCAGATGGTGGTGGTGATTTTTAACAACCTATCTTCATTATGCCTAAGAAAAAAGAAGTCTTTAGAAGTGTTACCAAACTTTAGTATCACCTGTAATCACCCAAAAGACTTGTTAAAACAGACTAATGGCACTGCTCCAAGAGTTTCTAATTCAATCTCTCTGGGCTGAGGTCCAATAGTTTGAATGACTAACAAGTTGCCAGGTGATGCCGATGCTGTGTTTGGTGACAATTCGTGATACACTGGTTTAGGAGAGTATGACTAGGGCACAGGATCCTCATAAACTAGGCTATGCTCCTTTCATGCCCCCCAATTTCCTACCATTCAGCCATATGTTCCCCCATCAAATTTTGATCTGATTTTTGTGCACGGTGTCAGGTCGAGGTCTAAACCCATTTTTTTTGCATGTGGTTGTCCAGTTATGCCAGCACCATTTGTTAAAGAGGCTTTCTTTGCTCCACTTCACATTTCTTGCTTCCTTATCAAAGATTAGATGTTCATACATTTGGGGTTGTGTGTAGGAATGTTCCACCCTGTTCCATGGGTCTGCGGCTCTGCCTTTGTTCCAATACCAGGCTGTTTTAATTATTACTGCTTTGTAGTAGAGTTTGAGGTTGGGGATGGTGATGCCTCCCATCATCTTTTTCCAAAGAATTGCTTTAGCTATTTATGTGCATTTATTGTTCCATATGAATTTCAGGAGTGTTTGCTTCATTTCTTTGAAGATTTTCATGGGTATCCTTATATGGATAGCATTGAGTCTGTATAGTGCTTTCGGGAGTATTGCCATTTTGACAATGTTAATTCTTCCTATCCATGAGCAGGGAATATTTTTCCATTTCCTCTTGTCCTCTTATTTCTTGGAGTAGCGTTTTGTAGTTTTCTTTGTAGAGATTCTTTACCTCTTTGGTTAGGCGGATTCCAAGGTACTTGATTTTCTGGGGCACGATTGTGAATGGGATTGGGTTTTTTTTATGTCACTTTCCTCTGTCTCGTTATTTCCATATAGGAAGGCCATGGATTTTTTGGGTATTGATTTTATAGCCTGTGACTTTACTGTACAAGTCTATTGTTTCTAGCAGTTTCTTGGTAGAGGTTTTAGGTTTCTCTAGGTATAGTATCATACCATCTGCGACTAGTGAGAGCTTGATTTTTTCCTTCCCTATCTGGATGCCCTTAATGTCTTTTTCTTGCCTAATTGCTATTGCAAGTACTCCCAGTACTATGTTGAACAGAAGTGGTGAGAGTGGGCATCCTTGTCTTTTCACTGATCTTAGAGGGAAGGCCCTTAGTTTTTCTCCATTGAGAATAATGTTTGCCATGGGTTTGTGGTAGATGGCTTTGACTATCTTGAGGAAAGTTCCTTCAAAACCCATTTTGGTGAGAGTTTTCATCATAAATGGGTGCTGGATCTTGTCAAATGATTTCTCTGCATCTATTGAAATGATCATATGGTTTTTTTCTTTGCTTTTGTTGAGATGATGTATTATGTTGATTGATTTCAGAATGTTAAACCATCTTTGCATCCCTGGGATGAATCCCACTTGGTCGTGGTATATGATCTTTTTGGTGAGTTGTTGAATTCTATTTGTTAATGTTTTGTTAAGGATCTTCACATCCGTGTTCATCAGGGACATTGGCCTGTAGTTTTCCTTGTTAGTGGTGTCTTTGTTTGCTTTTGGTATTAGGGAGATATGTGCCTCATAGAAACTGGAAAAGTTCCTATTTATTCAATTCCTGGAAAAGCTTGAGGAGAACTGGTAACAGGTCCTCTTTAAATGTTTGGAAGAATTCGCTAGTGAATCCATCTGGACCTAAGCTTTTGTTTTTAGGGAGACTTTTGATTACAGTTTCAATTTCCTTGATATGAGTCTATTCAGGTATTCCAAGTCTTCTTGGTTCAATTTTGGGAGACAATATGAATCCAGGAATTTATCCATTTCTTCTAGGTTCTCTTGTTTTGTGGCATACAGACTCTCAAAGAAGTCTCTGATGATCTTCTGAAATTCATTAGTTTCTGTGTGATGACCCATTTTTCATTTCTGATTCGGTTTGTTAGGGTTCTCTTTCTTTGTGAGTCTTGCTCATGGTTTATCAATCTTGTTTATTTTCTCAAAGAACCAGCTTTTGGTTTCATTGACCTTTTGGATTGTTTTTTGGGTTTTCTTGTCATTAATTTCTTCTCTAATTTTTATTATATCTTTCCTTAGGCCGGGTTGGGGTTCCCTTCGTTGATCTTTCTCTAAGGTCTTGAGCTGTGAAGTCAAGTTATCTAGGTAGGCCCTTTCTTCCTTCCTGAGGAATGCTTGCAAAGCTATGAATTTTCCTCTTAACACAACTTGAGCTGCGTCCCATAGGTTCTTCATTCTCATTTGTTTCCAGGTATCTTTTGATTTCTTCCTTGACTTCCTTACCCACTCATTGTTCAACATTGGGTTGTTTCATTTCCAGGTGTTTGATTCGGTTTTCCACGTCTGTGTGTGATTAGCTTCTATCTCAGTGCATCGTGGTCTGAAAAAATAGTTGATACAATTTCTATCTTCTTGATTCTATTGAGGTATGTTTTGTGATCCAGCACATGGTCTATTTTAGAAAATGTTCCGTGTGCACTGGAAAAGAATGTGTATTCTTTCCTTTGGGGGTATAAGGCCCTGTATAGGTCTGTTAGCCCTCTCTCTTCTGTTTCTTCCTTCAGAGCCAGTGTTTCCTTGCTGAGTTTTGTTCTTGTTGATCTATCCAGAGGTGACAAGGCAGAGTTGAAGTCTCCAGCTACTATTGTATTGTTGACGATGTCCTCCTTAAAATCTGTTAGCAGTTGTTTTAAGTATTAGTTGGTCCCTCATTAGGTGCATATACAGTTAAGAGTGTGATTTCTTCCTGTTGTACATAACCCTTGATAAGTAGAAAATGGCCTTTACTGTCCTTTCTGATTTTTTTTCAACCTGAAATCTAGTCGGATACTAGTATGGCCAACCCAGCTTTTTTTGAGGGAGTTTTTTGCTTTCAAGATTGTTTTACATCCTTTAACTTTGAGTCTGTGTTTGTTCTGATTGTTCAGATGTGTTTCTTGTAGGCAGCAGAATGTTGGTTTCAGTTTCTGGATCCATTTTGCCACTCTGTGTCTCTTGATAGGTGCATTTAGACCACTGACATTGAGAGAGATTATTGTAATGGGGGTCTGCGCCATCTTTCTTTAAAGGTTTATTGTGCTTATGGGTGTTTTCTTTCTTTTTTTTTTTTTTTTTTTTGCTTTTTTTTTGGGTCACACCTGGCGATGCACAGGGGTTACTCCTGGCTCTGCACTCAGGAATTACCCCTGGCGGTGCTCAGGGGACCATATGGGATGCTGGGATTCGAACCTGGGTTGGCCGCGTGCAAGGCAAACGCCCTACCCGCTGTGCTATCACTCCAGCCCCTGGGTGTTTTCTTTCTTGTCTTACAGGAGCCCTTTTAGTCCTTTTAAGTTTGGTTTTGAGTCTATGAAGTTCCTGAGCTATTGTTTATCTATGAAATGGTGTATCGTTCCATAGAGTTTGAGTGAGAATTTGGCTGGATAAAGTATTATTTGTGAGGCATTCATTTCATTGAGTTTTATCACTATATTCCAGCATTATCTTTGAGCTTGGAGGGTTTCCTCTAATATGTCTGTTGTAAATCTAAGGGGTGCTCCTTTATCTGTGATTTCTTTCTATGAACTTGCTGCTTACAGTGTGTGTCTCTATCTGCGGCATCCATCATTCTGACTATGATATGCCTTGTAGTGGTTTTTATTAGGTATTTTTTTTTAGCTGGAACCCTTCTGGCTCCTTGGATCAGGATGCTTTCATTCTCTAACTCTGGGAACTTTACAGAATGATTTCTTTAACTGTGGTTTTTTCATTGGGGTTTCCTCCTTGTTCTTGCGGTACTCCAATGATTCAATGTTGTTCCTTTTGGAGTCATATCCTAGGCCTCTGATTCACCTTAGAGCTATTTTGATGTCTTTTCCCATTATTTGTTGTTGCCTGTACGATTTCTGCTGCTCATCTTCAAGTTCACTGATTCTGTCTTCAGCCGTAGACATTCTACACTTGAGGGCACCTATTGTGTTTTTAAGCTCATCTATCGAATACTTCATTTGTGACATTTCTTTTTGTAGCTTTCTTATTTCTGCTCTAATTTATTCCTGTATTTTCTCAACTATCTATTACACCATTTCTTTCATTTCTTCCTTTAATTTTCTGTATAGCTGTTCTATTGATTCTTTGAGTTCCTTGAAGATCCTCAGCATTTCATCTCAGAACTCTTTGTTGGAGAGATCATATTTGTGGGTACAACTGTTGAGGATTCGGGACTCTTTTCTTCCCGAATCCTCAGTGGCAATTTGCACGGTTTCTTCATGTTATTGTGGATTTATAAGGGTAAAACCTTTAAGTTCCCTGGCACTGTTCCCTCTTATGGCAGGAAAGAATTCCAAATAAACTTGGTCAACGGTGGTCAACCTTCTCCTCATCTAGAGTACGTCTTTCCTCTTGGTCATTATTCTGTGTTTTATGATAGACCTATAGTGAAGCATTGGAGGAGATGTTATTTCATATTGGGGTTTATTCAACTTGTTATCTACACTGGTCTTTTGGGGGAATTGGAGTAGGCCAGTAGATTATTGCCGTATTGTGTTTGAGGTAGCCAAAAGACACAAAGATCCTCAACAAAATATTAGCAAACAGAATTCAACTACTCATCAAAAAGATCATACACCATGACAAAGTAGGATTCATTCCAGGGATGCAAGGATGGTTTAACATTCACAAATCAATCAACATAATTCATCATACCAATAAAAGAAATGATAAAAACCATATGATCATATCAATAGATACAGAGAAAGCATTTGACAAGATCCAGCACCCGTTTATGATGAAAACTCAGCAAAATGGGCATCGAAGGAACTTTCCTCAGTATAGTCAAAGCCATCTACCACAAGCCCACAGCAAGTATCATTCTCAATGGGGAAAAACTAAAAGCCTTCCCTCTAAGATTGGGTACAAGGCAAGGTTGCCCACTTTCGCCACTCCTATTCAATATAGTACTGGAAGACTTGGCCATAGCAGTTAGACAAGAAAAAGATATCAAGGGCATACAAATAGAAAAGGAAGAGGTCAAGTTATCACTATTTGCAGACGACATGATACTATACTTGGAAAACCCTAAAAACTCTACAGAAAAGTTCCTAGAAACAATAGGTCAATATAGTAAAGGGGCCGGCTACAAAATCAACACCCAAAAGTCCATGGATTTCTTATATACAAATAATGAAAGAGAAGAAGAAGACATTTAAAAAAATCCCGTTGACAATAGTATCTCAGAAAATCAGGTACCATGGAATCAGCTTAACCGAAGAGGTGAAGGACCTATACAAAGAAAATTACAAAACACTACTTCAAGAAATAAAGGGGGACAGTAGGAAATGGAGACATATCCCCTGCTCATGGATAGGGAGAATTAACATTATCAAAATGGCAATACTACCCAAAGCACTATACAAATTTAATGTGGTCCCTATCAGGATACCCATGACATTTTTCAAGGAAATAGACCAAACACTCCTTAAATTCATATGGAATAATAAACCCCCACGAATAGCTAAAACAATCCTTGGGAAAAAGAAGATGGGTTGTGTCACCGCCCCCAACTTCAAATTCTACTACAAAGCAGTAGTAATTAAAACAGCATGGTATTGGGCTAGAAACAGAGCGAAACAGAGCTGCAGACCAATGGAACAGAGTTGAATATCCTGTCACATACCCCCAAATATATGGCTACTTAATCTTTGACAAAGAAGCAAGAAATGTGAAGTGGAACAAGGAAAGCCTCTTCAACAAGTGGTGCTGGGAAAACTGGATAACTACCTGCAAAAAAAATGAACTCTGACCTCCATCTAATGCCAGGCACAAAAGTCAGATCAAAGTGGATTTAAGACCTCAATATCAGACATGAATCTATAAGACACATAGAAGAAAATTTGGCAGAACTCTCCATGACATTGAAGCTAAAGGCATCTTTAAGGATGAAACAGCACTGACCATGCGAGTGGAAGCAAACATAAACAAAGGGGACTACATCAAAATAAGAAGCTTCTGCACTTCAAAAGAAACAGTGACCAAAATACAGAAAGGGCCCACAGAATAGGAAAGAATATTTACCCAATACCCATCTGATAAGGGATTAATATCCAGGATATACAAGACACTAGTAGAATTGTATAAGAAAAATCCTCCAACCCCATCAAAAAATGGGGAGAAGAAATGAACAGAAGTTTCCTCAAAAAAGAAATACAAATGGCCAAAAGACACATGAAAAAATGCTCCACATCCTTAGTCATCAGGGAGATGCAAATCAAAACAACAATGATATCATATCACACCACAGAGACTGGCGCACAATCAAATGAGCAAAAGCAACCAGTTCTGGCATGGATGTGGGGGGGAAGGGATGCTCTTTCACTGTTGGTGGGAACGCTGACTGCTCCAGCCTTTCTGGAAAACAATATGGACCACAGTCCTTCAAAAACTAGAAATTAAGCTTCCATATGACCCTGCAATACCACTTCTGGGAATATATCCTGAGGATGCAAAAGAGCACAGTGGAAATGACATCTGTACCTACTATATATTCATTGCAGCATTGTTCACAATAGCCCAAATCTGGAAAAAACCCAAGTGCTATGAAACAGATGACTGGTAAAAGAAACTTTGGTACATCTACACAATGGAATCCTATGCAGCTGTTATGAGAGATGAAGTCATAAAATTTGCTTATAAATGGATAGACATGGAGAGTATCATGCTAAGTGAAATGAGTCAGAAAGAAAGGGACAGACATAGAAGGACTGCACTCATTTGTGGAGCATAGAATAATGTCACATGAGGCTGACACCCAAGGACAGTAGATACAAGGGCCAGGAGGATTTCCCCATAGCTGAAAGACTGCTTCATGAGTGGAGGGGAGAAGGCAGATGGAATAGAGAAGGGATCATTAAGAAAATGATGGCTGGAGGAATCAGTCGGGATGGGAGATTTTTGCCGAAAGTAGAGAATGGACCAAGCATAAGGAACTCTCGGTGTCTGTGTTGCAAGCCATAACACCCAAAAGCAGAGAGAGAGAATGGGGAATATTGTCTCCATGGAGGCAGGGGGAGGGTGGGAAAGGGGGTGTGTACCGAGGATATTGGTGGTGGGGAATGTGCACTGGTGAAGGATGGGTGTTTGATCATTGTGTGATTGTAACCCAAACGTGAAAGCTTGTAACTATCTCACAGTAATTAAATAAAATTAAAAATAATATATATGTATATATAAATGAGAATCCTGATGAACAACATAGTATAATATATAGAATTGGTTTATAACTATGTATTTTGGAAACATATAATTATATAAACAAATATTACTCATTTTTTTAAATTAGGGGAAAAGGAATGAAGAGTATGAAAGAGAATTACCAGTTAGTCGAAAATAGGTTTTAAATTTATGAATCTGTTCTCTTTGAGATTTTGTGAAGGTGAAGGTTTAAGAAGCAGAAAACTCCCCAGAAATAGGCATCTGGGGCACCCGGGAGCTTGAGAGATGTTCAACCACATGGACATTGTAAAAAATATAAACACACATGCGTGCAGAAGGGGGTGATGTGTATGTTGTCTTTCCGGGCTCTCAGAGGAACTCTCTCTCTCTCTCTCTCTCTCTCTCTCTCTCTCTCTCTCTCTCTCTCTCTCTCTCTCTCTCTCCCTCCCTCCCTCTCTCTCGCCGATCAGGTTGGGTGCTCTCAAGCCACTGCATATGGACCGGATCAGGATGGCTCTTCTTTTTGTTCTGCTTCTCTATGTGCCTCTATTCTCTCTCTGTCTGTCTCTCTATCTCTGTCTATGTAGGCTCTCCAATGGTCTCTTTCAAACTCTCTCTGTCTCTGTCATCTCTCCTCTGATCTCTTCCGATGTCTCTTCTTCTGATTTCTCTCTCTCTCTAGATCTTCTGCTTCAGTCTCTAGAGCCCCACTCCCTCTCACTTCTGACTCACGGGAGTGTTTGCTCACAGGAGGATGTACTTTTTGTTACCTATTAAATTGGCCAATTTTCTTAAAGACAACAATATTTGGGGCTGAATAGATAGTACAAAAGGTACTATGTACACACTACCATGTGTACACAACGAGAGTGTGTACACACGGGAGTGTTTGTTCACTGGAGTGTTCACTCACGGGAGTGTGTACTCACAGGAGTGTGCACTCATGGGAGAGTGCACTCACAGAAGTGTTTGCTCACGAGAGTGTGCGCTCACGGGAGTGTGTACTCACAGGAGTGTTTATTCACTGGAGTGTTCACTAACGAGAGTGTGCACTCACGGGAGTGTGTTCTCATGGGAGTGTATGCTCACAGGAAGTGTGTGCTCACAGGAGTGTGCATTCATGGGAGTATGTACTTTTTTGTTACTCATTAAATTGGCCAATTTTCTTAAAGACAACAATAGTTGGTGCTGAAGAGTTAGTACAAAAGGTACTATGTACACACTCCCATTGTGTACTCATGGGAGAGTGTACTTATGAGAGTGTTTGCTCACCAGAGTGTTCACTCATGGGAATGTTTGTTCAAGGGAGTGTGTATTCACGGGAGTGTTTGCTCAAGGGAGTGTGCACTCACAGGAGTGTGTACTCAGGGGAGTGTGTACTCACATGAGTGTTTCCACAAGGGATTGTACTCTCACGGGAGTGTTTTTCACACTGGAGTGTGTGCTCAAGAAAGTGTACACTCACGGGAGTGTGCACTCACGGGAGTGTTTGCTCACAGGAGTGTGCACTCATGGGAGTGTGCAATCACGGGCGTGTGTGCTCACGGGAGTGCGCACTCATGGTAGTGTGTGCTCACAGGAGTGTGTGCTCACAGGAGCAGGAGTGTGCACTAACTGGAGTGTGCGCTCATGGGACTGTGTGCTCACTGGAGTTTGTGCTCACGGGAGTGTGTGCTTACAGGAGATTGCACTCTGAGGAGTATGTACTTTTTTGTTACCTATGAAATTGGCCAATTTTATAAAAGACAACATTAGGGGCTGAAGAGATAGTACAAAAGGTACCATGTATACACTCCTGTGTGTTCTCACTCCCATTTTGTACTCACAGGACTGTGTACTCACAGGAGTGTTTGCTCACTGGAGTGTTCAATCACAGAGAAGTGTACACTAACAGGAATGTGCACTCACGGGTGTGTGTGTGCTCACAGGAGTGTGCGTTCACGGGAGTGTATGCTCATGGAAGTGTGCACTCAAGGGAGTGTACACTGACAGGACTGTGCAATCCCGGGAGTGTTTGCTCACGAGACTGTGCACTCACAGGAGTATACGTTCACGGGAGTGTTTGCTCATGGGAGTGTGCTCTAACTGGAGTGTGCACTCACTGGACTGTGTGCTCACTGGACTGTGTGCTCACAGGAGATTGCGCTCACAGGAGTATGTACTTTTCTGTTACCCATTAAATTGGCCAATTCTCTTAAAGACAACAATATTTGGGGCTGAAGAGATAGTACAAAAGGTACTATGTACACTCCTCTGTGTACACACTCCTGTTGTGTACTCACGGGAGTGTGCATTCACGGGAGAGTGCACTCACGGGAGTGTGTGCTCACGGGAGTGTGTGCTAACTGGAGTGTGCGATCAAGGGAGTGAGTGCTCACAGGAGTTTGTGCTTATGGGATGTTCCTCACGGGAGTGTGTACTTTTTGTTACCCATTAAATTGGCCAATTTTCTTAAAGTCAACAGTATTTGGGGCTGAAGAGATAGAACAAAAGGTACTATGTACACACTTCCGTGTGTACACACTCCAGTTGTGTACTCACGGGAGTGTTCACTCATGGGAGTGTGCACTCACTGGAGTGTTTGCTCACGGGAGTATGTAATCACGGGAGTGTTTGCTAATGAGAGTGTGCGCTAATGGGAGTGTGCGCTCACGGAAGTGTATGCTCACAGGAGTGTGCACTCATGGGAGTGTGCACTCACGGGTGCGTTTGCTCACATGAGTGTGCACTCACGAGAGTGTGAACTCACGGGAGTGTTTGTACACGGGAGTTTACACTCACGGGAGTGTGCACTCACGGTAGTGTGTTCTCATGGGAGTGTGTACTCACAGGAGTGTTAGCTTACGGGAGTGTGCGCTCATGGGTATATGTACTTTTTTATTACCCATTAAATTGGCTAATTTTCAAAGACAATAATATTTGGGGCTGAAGAGTTAATATAAAAGGTACTATATACACACTCCCGTGTGTACACACTCCCGTTGTGTACTCATGGGAGTATGTACTTACGGGAGTGTTTGTTCACGGGAGTGTGTACTCACGGGAGTGTTTGGTCAAGGGAGTGTGCACTCACGGGTGTGTTTGCTCAGGGGAGTGCGCACTCACGGGAGTGTATGGTCAAGGGAGTATGCGCTCAGGGGAGTGAGCAGTAGACTTTGGGAAGCACAGGGCTGGACCTAGAAGGGAGGGGAGTGCACCAGGATTCACAAACCTATTGAGGAGCATGGCGGTGGTTGTGCAGGCGCTGGGGGCAGAGGTGAAGGCAGATGCCTGCCACTGGGCTAGTCCTGGCAGTAAAATTTGGGGAGCACAGGGCTGGACGGGAACAATTCTTAATTATTAGCAAATTCTCGTGCAGAGAAGTGACTTTGGGAGTCTAGGGAGAAACCAATATCCACTGGACACACTATTACATTATTCAGGGATATTAATGTTAATTCTAACACTAACATTTAATATTTACTGAATAATTGCTATATGGCAATAAATTAACAAGATGTTGACAGTATATTAGAGTTCCTTTGACCATTATAATACAACACTATACATATGGTAACTTAAGACAAAAGGAAGTGATTCTCTGATAGTTCTGGAGACCAAATATTTGAAATCAAGGTATCCCTCAGAGGCTCTTGTGGAGAATTAATTCCTTTACCTTTCCAGCTTCTTTAGCTGTTGGTTTCCCTTCATTTAGAAATAAAATCACATCAGTCTCTGCCACCATGACCACATTGCTCCATTTGCTGTAATTTTTCCTCTGCCTCATTCTGTAAGATTGTCATTATAGTAAAATATACTGAGATAATCCCAGATGACTTCCTCATATCAATATGTTTAATTTTATTTTATGTAGAAAGACACTTTTTCCAAAATAAAATAGGATCAATACATTCCAAGAATTAGAATACCACATACATTTTTGATAACATACTTCAACCTTCTACATATAGAATGTTTCTCTAAATTATCACAATAAAAGTCTACAAGATGAGTACTAGCAATATCATCTTTATATTTATGGTATGGAAATGTATTGATTTCCCAGGCTACAGAACTAAAGAGAGAATGAATCAATATTTTTATCTAGGGAGCGGAGATACAAAGTTCAGACTCCTAATGGTGAAGTTATAGAGTAGTGCTTGTGAGTGACTTTTTTCTAGATCTCTCTTATATATATTTTATCATGAATTAAAAATAAAATCAGAGTTCTTTGTTACTTAGGGATTTTATATAGCTAAAAGACCAATAAGTCAGCCCTACCTATGTACCAAATAGACAAAGCAGAAAATAAACATTGTTCACATTCTCTTATTATGCTTCAATTGTCAAAACTTCATAAATTTCTACTAAATAATTAAATTGATGTGTAGCTTTAAAATTACTCAGTTACACTATAAGATGTGAAAACAGAGAATATCTACTCAAAATCGATGCAACTTAACAAGGCACACACTGAAAAAAACCCACAATTATTAGTATTTAAGCAAAAACTGAAGCAGGCAGCTTAGCATGGCTGTCACTGTCACTGTCCTCCCATTGTCAATTTGCTCAAGTGGGCACCAGTAACATCTCCATTGTGAGACTTGTTACTGTTTTTGGCACATCTAATATGCCATGGGTAGCTTGTCAGGCTCTGCCATGTGGGCGGGATGCTCTTGGTAGCTTGCTGAGCTCTCCAAAAGGGACGGAGGAATCAAACCTGGGTCGGCAAGGCAAATGCCTTACCCTCTATGCTATTGCTCCAGCCCTAAAGGATAGAAAAAAAATATTCACAATGCATAAAAAACAAAAAAATAGCAGTTAAAAATTTGGACACATGGTGTACTAGATGTGTGTATTATTTCTAAACTAATGCCATGAACCACTGGAGTGGTGATCATCTGTCTGAATCTTCCCACTTTGGTTGCTTGTAAACTTACAGTTGCCAAGGTTTTATCTATATAGTTAGTCACATATATACATATATATTTATATATACATATATATATCAGAAATTCAGCAGAAATATAATATCAATGGAGGGAAATAACTGTTCAGATTTCATCTTAAAAAGAAAGAACAAACATGCCCTAGAGTTGTTCACTGTCCTAGTGTTGTTTCTTCTGTACATACATTTCTCTAATGTACTTTTATCTCATTTGGTATTAGGAAAAGGGGTCCACACAGATATGATATTGATTCATGTTCAATGCTTCCACAGTCAAAGGAGAAGAGTTATAAAATGCAGGGAAGAAAAATTGTACCTCACGGTGGCCATTGGAATACTTCCAGCTTCTGTTCGTTGAATGGAAAACAAGCAACTGAACTGCTAGAGCTGGGCCTGAACTTTGCACCATTCTTGGCTTGTGAAGGTTTGTCTCACTGAACAGGCATCCTGGGGACTAAGGGGTACACATCTATTCACATTATCTCCATCCAGTACCAATGTGTCTTATATCTGTTCTCAAACAACTCTAAATGTTGAAGGAAGGAAAGTGAAGGATTTATCTTTTTTAAAAACATCTGTTTTTCCCTCTTTTGTTTGGTGGATAGGCTTCAAATTCTCATAACTTCTTTGAATTATTCATCTCTGAGTGATCCTACATAAATGGGAATATTCATACTAAATACCCTGTTCTTTTTTCCTTTCAATGATATATTTCTCTGTCAGTTCAATATATAGGACACCAGATCAAGAACCGAGGAGGGCAGAAGAAAAAAAGATTGTTTTTCTCCCCTAGAATATGTGTAACTCATTTTATCACAACTTGTGAAGTGGATGTTTTCTGTTGAGAATTCTAAGACATAAAAAGGTTAAGTGGTTTATTTAAGTTATTATTATTGTTGCTATTATTATTATTATTATTATTATTATTATGCTACAACTAGATAAAACGCCTCTAGAGCTAAAATGATAGGAGAGGGGGCAACCTGGTATGTAAGTAAAAGAGAAAGAGATCTAATACCAAGTTTCTTGAGTTGATGACAAATGAAAATTATAGAATAAAGCTAGATAAAATGGAATTTTTAAAAATCCTATAAGTTCACTCATTTTATACTAGATGGCCTGAATTATTGAAAGCTGATTAATCATATTAATTATTTGACTCACATGTTAAATTCAAACTATTCTTCAACTTGAGTAGCAGCCTAGAATAATTCTTAAATTTATCTAAAATAGAATTCTGATAGGAAAATTTTCCACAAGGTTAAAGCAAAATTATCATCTCTACAATTTTAATAACCCAATTTTTAACAGTCATATACCACTTAGAAATGATTTGGATACAATCCCACTAAGAACATAGAGAGGAACACTTTTATGGACTAATGTTGTACTTATATTATTATCTCAAATCATGAGCAGCTTGAACAAACAACAGGAGTTACAGACTAATTATTTATGGAAAAAAGAGTTTTAGACAATTTTTAAAGAAATCTGAAGATAGTTACTTTTGGAGAATATCCCATAACTTTTAGCTTGCTTATAAACAGGCCAATACATCAAATTATCTCAGACACCTAGATGAATATCGGACAAATGAAGTATACTGAAGAATGTGTAAGTAAGCTTTCCTCTAGGCTAGGTAGTTCCTGGGTGCTTAAGGAACTGCTTTAAATTCAAGCAGTCTTATAGTTTATTTGAAGTGAGCATCTGGTTATAGCTCAATAAAATTTGCTGAAGTGAAATCAATCATTTCCATGCTATACATACCACACACTATAACACATCAGAATTTCTGAACTATATGTTTTTCTATATATTAGGATAGAACACAATAGAAGTGAAATTATATGTGGCCAAACTTCAATCTTTTGCAGGTATTTTTCTAATTCATCTTTTTAATTAATTAAGTTTTTGTTTCTGGGACAAACCCAGAGGTGCGCACATATTTCTCCTGGAAGTGCTCGAGGGGCCGTATATGGTGCCAGAGATTGAGCCCAAGAACTATCCAGTTATCTATCCACTATCCATTATCTCTCTGGCCTCTCTAATTAATCTTAAATATAGATTGATAAAAGCCTGAAGTACTTCATTGACAGAAGTAAATACTTTTGATGTTTGAATATCTATCTTCTTTGCACCCCACCCTTGTTACTTTTCATGTATTCAAATCTAATATATCCTATGTAGTTCCATCTGTATAAATAATTAGCAGCTGTAAACAATTTGGGGGAGCAGAAGCCTCAAGTGGTCCCAAGAGATCCAGCCATCCGACCAGCAACCCAGCCGGATGGGCGTATTTCAGCACAAATGCCTGAAGACGTCATTTTGCTCCAGCCTGTGGTATTGGGGGTACCCAGGCCACTCCTGCAGGTCTGGGAGGCTCCAGGACTACAGTCTGTGAAGATAGGTGGATCATGCAATTCCCGGAGTTGAATGCCTCTCCAGGTCTCTCAAAATAATCTTTAATAATTAAATAAACAGGCAGTGATTAATTATGGAATAAATTATATTTTAAGTATATACATACATTAAAACTCTTTCAAAATTTCTACAGAAGTGTGCTCTTTTCTTAATTTATAATCACTTTTCTTTTTGATTTTTTGCTTTTTGGGTCACACCCAGCGATGCACAGGGGTTACTCCTGGCTCATACACTTAACTCCTGGCGGTGCTTGAGGGCCATATGGGATGCTGGGAATCGAACTCCAGTTGGCTGCCTGCAAGGCAAACGCTCTACCCATTTTGCTATCGCTCTAGCCCCTAAAATCCACATTTAAAGCTTTTGGGTACAGAATTATTTTTTTAAATATGAAAATTTTGCAATAGTAATTCTTTCTAAGATAACAATATTTATTTCCCATTAAAGTTAATATGGACTGGAGCGATAGCACAGCTGGTAGGGCATTTGCCTTGCATGTAGCAGACTCAGGTTCAATTCCTCCATTCCTCTTGGAGAGCCCAGCAAGCTACTGAGAGTATCCTGCCCCCACGGCAGAGCCTGGCAAGCTACCATGGTGTATACAATACGCCAAAAACAGTAACGACAAGTCTCAAAATGGAGACATTTCTGGTGCCCACTAGAGCAAATTGATGAACAACGGGACGACAGTGCTACTGTGCTACAGTGCTATAGCAAGGTTTAATATGGGCTGTAGCGATAGCACAGCCAGTAGGGCATTTGTCTTGCACTTGGCCAACCCGGGTTTGATTCCTCCATCCCTCTCGGAAAGCCCGGCAAGCTACAGAGAGTATACAGACAGTGCTACAGTGCAGTGCTAAGGTTTAATATACCTTTCTTCATTATTTTATTTTATTTGTATTTTTCTAACTTTATTTAAATACCATGGTTTACAAAGTTGTTCATATACAGTTGTTACAGGCATTAATGTCCCAACATCGATCCCATCACAAGAGTTACCTTCCCTCCACCATGTCCCATTTTCCCAGTCACATCACACTCCCATTACCTTTTAAAAGAAACATTGAGTGAACATTTAGAAGTACTATTTTTAAACTAGAGACATCCAACTATTTTCAAAACTGACCTGAACAAAATGGGTTCTTTTTCCCAAGTGGTCTTGCAACTGACAAAGTGCTAAAATGCATCCCTGGAAGATGAGCTACATTCCATGAAGCACTTACCCAAGCCTCACTATATAATAAAGCTTATACTGAAATACAAAGACTAAAGTTACAACTACAACCATTTGCACAAGTTCAACTGCTCTTTAAATCCAGCATGAAGGAAGTCCTAGATAGAGAAACTAAGCAAGAATAAGATATAAAGATAATCCAAAAGTAAATATTGCAATCTGCAGATGATAATGGCACTGTCCCTGTCATCCCGTTGCTCATAGATTTGTTCAAGCGGGTACCAGTAATGGCTCTCATTGTGAGACTTATTGTTACTGTTTTTGGCATATCCAATATGCCACGGGTAGCTTGCCAGGCTCTGCCGTGCGGGCGCGATACTCTCAGTAGCTTGCTGGGCTCTCCGAGAGGGGCAGAGGAATCGAACACGGGTCAGCCACGTGAAAGGTGAACGCCCTACTGCTGTGCTATTGCTCCAGCCCGCAGATGATAATATATATGATAATATACATGATAATATATATGAAAAAAATAACTTTGGCAGCTCCACCAAAAAATCTACTATAGTGATCCCTGACAGTGCTCAGGAGACCATATGTATACTAGAGATTCAAACTGGGGACAGTCAAAAAGGCACATGCAAGAAAGTTCCTTACTTCCTTCTCTCTATCTCTCCAGTTTTGTGCCTGCAGTATTCAAACAACAGTGATACGGAAGAGATAGTTAGAAAGTGGTGAACAGGAAAATGATGGTAGTAAAGGATAAGATCTGAGTTAATGGGGAACTAAATTAGTGCTTCATAAACTTTCCACGTGACTTTTCATCCAGGAGTTGCAACATGGAAAGCACTGCCAGAAACACCTCAGATTCATTATGCGTTTGATATTTGAACTAATTTTTGGTACTTGTGTGTTCAGAAAAGTTACGAGAATGCTATTCGGGTATCCAAAAGAGGAATCAAAAGAGGTATGCTTGGACTATCATGTTTCACTCAAGTGAGAGAAGGAATCCGGAGTTCTGACCTCCATCGACGATGAAGAATCAGAGATGCTGTCTCATTTGCCAAGGGGTCGAAAATCAGGTGGACCGGACACGTAATGCAATTTAGAGACGACCGCTGGACTAGACCTGTTTCCAACTGGGTTCCATGGGACCTACGAGATGGTCAGACTTCTTTGTCAAAACCCTGAATGAACAATTTGACGCTCTTTGTGTTCCTGGAGCGAGCAGATACCATTGGGCTACACTAGCACATGGCAGGGATGAATGGAGATGTTACTGGCACCCACTCGAGCAAACCGAAGATCAACGGGATGACAAGTGACACAAGTGTACAAGTCTGTGTTCAGAGAACTTTTACTGTTCCCAACACAATTTAAGAATACAAACTAGATCATTGCATAAAGAGTCATTGCAATTTTGTTCTGATTGAGATTGGAAGTCAACAGACAGTTTTCATGGAGAGATTATAAGTATTTATAATAAGTATTCTCTGTGGGTGGATATAAGAAGTATTAAGCTGAGTAAAATCAGGAGAGTGACAGACATAGAATATTCTCACCCATTTGTGGGATATTAATAAAACATAGTAAGGGAATAACCAATAGGAGAGGTAA
Organism: Sorex araneus; assembly: GCF_027595985.1. Taxonomy (NCBI): domain Eukaryota; kingdom Metazoa; phylum Chordata; class Mammalia; order Eulipotyphla; family Soricidae; genus Sorex; species Sorex araneus. The sequence goes on from NC_073302.1 coordinate 416,712,708, forward strand.
CAGAGTCTGAGAAGTGGTCTACAGAATTGAAGTGACCGGATAGAGGTGGGGATAGGTTAAGAGGGTGACAGTCTGGTGGAGAGTGAAAGAATATCGTATATATAAAATATACGATATTTTATTTTAGAATAAAATATCGTATATTTTAGAATATCGTATATATAAAACCCTATCATTAACGTTGTGACTCACCATGCCTCAAGAAAAAAAATTTTTCACTCAGCATGAAACTTTTCATGCCCATCCACTTAACTACAAACTTCTTGACCTCCTTTTTTCTAACAGCTGCATAATATTCCATTGTATAGATGTACCAAAGTTTCCTCAACCAGTCATCCGTTCTGGGGCATTCGGGTTTTTTCCAGATTCTGGCTATTGTAAACAGTGCTGCGATGAACATACATGTGCAGATGTTGTTTCGATTGTACTTTTTTGCCTCTCTGGGATATATTCCCAGCAGTGGTATTGCTGGGTCAAATGGGAATTCAATATCTAATTTTTTGAGAGTCGTCCAAATTGTTTTCCAGAAGGGCTGAACCAGTCGGCATTCCCACCAGCAGTGAAGAAGGGTCCCTTTCTCCCCACATCCTCTCCAACAGCGGTTGCTTTTGTTCTTTTGGATGTGTGCTAGTCTCTGTGGTGTGAGGTGGTATCTCATGGTTGTTTTGATCTGCATCTCTCTGATGATTAGTGATGTAGAGCACTTTTTCATGTGCCTTTTGGCCATTCGTATTTCTTCCTTGGTAAAGTTTCTGTTCATTTCTTTGCCCCATTTTTTGATGGGGTTGGATGTTTTCTTCTTGTAGAGCTCAACCAGTGCTTTATATACCATTGATATCAACCCCTTATCTGATGGGTATTGTGTAAATATCCTTTCCCATTCTGTGGATAGTCTTTGTATTCTGGTCACTGTATCTCTTGCGGTGCAGAAGCTTTTTAGTTTAATGTAGTCCCATTTGTTGATCTCTGTTTTTACTAGATTGCTTAGTTCCGTGTCACCTTTGAAGATACCTTTATCTTCAATATCGTGGAGGGTTTCGCCGACCTTGTCTTCAATGTACCTTATGGTTTGTGGTCTAATGTTGAGGTCTTTAATCCATTTTGATCTGACTTTTGTGCATGGTGTCAGGTCAAGGTCTAAACCCATTTTTTTGCATGTGGTTGTCCAGTTGTGCCAGCACCATTTGTTAAAGAGGCTTTCCTTGCTCCACTTCACTTCTCTTGCTCCCTTATCAAATGAGTCAGAAAGAGAGAGACAGACATAGAAAGATTGCACTCATCTAGGGTATATAGAATAACAGAGTGGGAGACTAACACCCAAGAACTGTAGAAATAAGTACCAGGAGGTTGACTCCATGGCTGCGAGGCTGGCCTCACGTTCCGGGGAAAGGTCAACTCAGAGAAGCGATCACCAACTACATTGCAGTCGAAGGCCATGTGGGGGAAGGGAGTTGCGGGCTGAATGAGGGCTAGAGACTGAGCACAGCGGCCACTCAACACCTTTATTGCAAACCACAACAGCTAATTAGAGAGAGAAAACAGAAAGGAATGCCTTGCCACAGTGGCAGGGTGGGGTGGGGGGGAGATGGGATTGGGGAGGGTGGGAGGGACACTGGGTTTACGGGTGGTGGAGAATGGGCACTGGTGAAGGGATGGGTTCCCAAACTTTGTATGAGGGAAGTATAAGCACAAAAGTGTATAAATCTGTAACTGTACCCTCACGGTGATTCTCTAATTAAAAATAAATAAATTTAAAAAAAAAATAAAATAACTTTACAAAAATTGTGAAAGTAAAAAAAAAAAAAAAAAGAAAAAAAATTTTTTTACAGTGATACTGGAAAATTTTTTTTCTTTTTAAAATTTTTAATTAGTAAATCACCGTGAGGGTACAGTTACAGATTTATACATTTTTGTGCTCATGTTTCCCCCATACAAAGTTTAAGAACCCATCCCTTCACCAGTGCCCATTCTCCACCACCAGTAAACCCAGCGTCCCTCCCACCCTCCCCAGTCCCGTCTCCCCCCACCCCAAACTGCCACTATGGCAAGGTATTCCCTTTCGTTCTCTCTCTCTGATTAGGTGTTGTGGTTTGCAATAAAGGTGTTGAGCGGCCATTGCGTTCAGTCTCTAGTCTACATTCGGCACGCGTCACCCTTCCCCCGCATGACCTCCAACCACATTTTACTTTGTGTTCCCTTCTCTGAGTTGCCCAGAATGAGAGACCAGCCTCCAAGCCATGGATTCAACCTCCTAGTACTTATTCCTACTATTCTTGGGTGTTAGACTCCTAGTCTATTATTCTATATTCCACAGATGAGTGCAATCTTTCTATGTCTGTCTCTCTCTTTCTGACTCATTTCACTTAGCATGATACTTTCCATGCTGATCCAATTATATGCAAACTTCATGACTTCATTTTTTCTAACAGCTGCATAGTATTCCATTGTATAGATGTACCAAAGTTTCTTCAACCAGACATCTGTTTTAGGGCACTCGGGTTTTTTCCAGATTCTGAAAACTATTGTAAACAGTGCTCCAATGAATATATAAGTGCATATGTCATTTCGACTATACTTTTTTGCTCCTCTGGGATATATTCCCAGCAGTGGTATTGCTGGGTCAAATGGGAGCTCAACCTCTAGTTTTTTGAGAATCGTCCATATTGTTTTCCAAAAGGGCTGAACTAGTCGGCATTCCCACCAGCAGTGTAGAAGGGTCCCTTTCTCCCCACATCCTCTCCAACAGTGGTTGCTTTTGTTCTTTTGGATGTGTGTTAGTCTCTGTGGTGTGAGGTGGTATCTCATGGTTGTTTTGATCTGCATCTCTCTGATAATTAGTGATGCAGAGCACTTTTTCATGTGCCTTTTGGCCATTCGTATCTCTTCCTTGGAAAAGTTTCTGTTCATTTCTTCGCCCCATTTTTTGATGGGGTTGGATGTTTTCTTCTTGTAGAGTTCAACCAGTGCTTTATATACCATTGATATCAACCCCTTATCTGATGGGTATTGTGTAAATATCCTTTCCCATTCTGTAGATAGTCTTTGTATTTTGGTCACTGTATCTTTTGTGGTGCAAAAGCTTTTTAGTTTAATGTAGTCCCATTTGTTGATCTCTGTTTCTACTAGATTGCTTACTTCCGTGTCATCTTTGAAGATACCTTTATCTTCAATATCGTGGAGGGTTTTGCCGACCTTGTGTTCAATGTACCTTATGGTTTGTGGTCTGATGTTGAGGTCTTTAATCCATTTTGATCTGACTTTTGTGCATGGTGTCAGGTCGAGGTCTAAGCCCATTCTTTTACATGTGGTTGTCCAGTTGTGCCAGCACCATTTGTAAAAGAGGCTTTCCTTGCTCCACTTCACATCTCTTGCTCCCTTATCAAAGATTAGATGATCGTACATTGGAGGTTTTGTGTAGGGATATTCCACCCTGTTCTATTGGTCTTCAGCTCTGCCTTTGTTCCAGTACCATGCTGTTTTAATTGTTATTGCTTTGTAGTAGAGTTTAAGGTTGGGGATGGTGATGCCGCCCATCATCTTTTTCCCAAGAACTGTTTTAGCTATCCGTGGGCATTTATTGTTCCATATAAATTTCAGGATTACTTGATCCCTTTCTTTGAAGAATGCCATGGGTATCCTTATCGGGATCGCGTTAAATCTGTATAATGCTTTGGGGAGTATTGCCATTTTGACAATGTTTATTCTCCCTATCCATGAGCAGGGGATATGTTTCCATTTCCTCATGTCCTCTTTTATTTCATGGAGTAGCGTTTTATATTTTTATTTGTAGAGGTCCTTTACTTCTTTAGTTAAGCTGATTCCAAGGTATTTGATTTTCTGGGGCATGATTGTGAACGGGATTGCTTTTTTCATGTCCCTTTCCTCTGTCTCATTGTTTGCATATAGGAAGGCCATGGATTTGGGGGTATTGATTTTATAGGCTGCGACTTTACTGTACAGGTCAATTGTTTCTAAGAGTTTCTTACTAGAGCTTTTAGGCTTCTCTAGGTATAGTATCATATCGTCTGCGAATAGTGAGAGCTTGATTTACAAGAAAATATTTTAAAAATAATTAAAAAATCCCGATTTCACTGTCACTGTCATCGATTTGTTCATCAATTTGTTCGAGTGGGCAACAGTAACGTCTCTCATTGAGAGACTTATTGTTACTGTTTTTGGCATATCCAATACGCACGGGTAGCTTGCCAGGCTCTGCTGTGCGGGCTCCATACTCTCGGTAGCTTGCCGGGCTCTCCGAGAGGGAATTAAAAAATAAATGTATATATTTAAAATTTTATAAAATAAGTGTTCAAATGCTGTGTTCAAACTAAACTGAAAGAAGAGGGATTTCACAAACAATGCAAAAAAATCAGCAAACAAAACCACTTAGGAACCCCAACAAAGAGATCATTTTCATTCTAGACGAGAGGAAAATGACTTGTACCAAAATGCAGGTAGCAAAATGTAGAGACATTAGAGAGATTTGGGATTTAATTGAAAAGAGATAGATAATAAGATTGGCTGACACCTCCTGGATGAGATGTGATTTAAAAGAGACATTAAAGCATGACTCCACTGGTCGGACCTGACAGGTGGGATGGAGTTTCCATTAGCTGAAGTGAGCAGTTTGGGGAGTTTGTATATACTCTGTTCCGTGTTAGACATACTAATTTTAAAATGCCTATTAAACTTCCAACTGAAGATACTGAGAAAGTTTTTCAACGTCCTGAAATTCAGGATAAAAATTTAAGCTATAAAAAGAACCATCAGTATATGACACTAAATACTATGAGATAAGATAAAAATAATCAAGGGATTAAATGTATATGGAAAAGGGAAGCAGTGTAGGGGCTGGAGAGGTAGTAGAGTGGGTAGGACACTTGTCTTGTACACAGCTGACCCTGGTTTGATCTCCAGCATCCCATATGGTCTCCTGGGCACCCTGAAGGAGTAATTCCTGAGTACAGAATAAGGAGTAATCCCTGATCACTACTAGGTGTGGCTCAAAAAAGAAAAAAAAAAATGAAGAGGCCTAAAGACTAAGATCTAGCACATTCCAGAGTGTAAAGACTTTGGGAATGAATGTGTAGACAGTGAATGAGATTAAGAAGGGGCAAAGTGGAAAGCAAGCCAGAAAAATGTTATATAGAAAAGGTGAGGTTGGAGAATAAGTGGCTGAATTTAAACTATAAATCACAGGACTGGAGAAATAGTACAGCAAGTAGAGTGCTTACGTTGCATGCATCTTACCCAGGATTGATCCCTAGTGCCTATATGTTTCCCCAAGCCCCACATGGAGTGATTCCTGACTTGACAGGCCAGGTATAAGCCCTGAGCACTGGTGGATGTGGCCTAAAACAATCAAACCAAGAAAAAAATTGCAAATGTCATTGGTCATCTTAATATGTGTGGTTTTGGGAGCAGAGATAGATGTAAAAGTCTAAGGGAGTGAGTAAAATGAGAATGGGAGTAGGGAAAGTGAACCAATCAATAAAAAGAATTCCTGGGGCTGGAGAGATAGCACAGCGGGTAGGGCGTTTGCCTTGCATGCGGCCGACCCGGGTTCAAATCCCAGCATCCCATATGGTCCCCTGAGCATGGCCAGGGGTAATTCCTGAGTGCAGAGCCAGGAGTAACCCCTGTGCATCGCCAGGCGTGACCCAAAAAGAAAAAAAAAAAAAGAATTCCTTTAAGTGTCTTTGTTATAAAGAGAATAATTAAATGACTCTGACACATGCTGCTGTTATTTTTTTTAATGGAAGAAATGCAACGAGTTGGTATGCTGAAGAGAGTAACCCAAATTAGAGTAAATAACTGTGACCCAAAGAAATAGACAAGAATGACTAGAATTATGGCTTTATTTGGTGAAAAGGGAATGGAATACAGTGAATTAGTGAGGGTCTGGCCTTAGCTAAGAATACAAACAGTTCAAGTTCATTCTTAGTAGCAAGAAATAATATTGAATGAATGGAGGTAGAGAACAAAGTAAATGAGGTAGGAATGTTCCAGCACCTTCTCCCAAGATTTTTATTTTGCCAATGAAATAGGAGTTCAGGTCATCAGTTAAGAGTTATTACAGTGGATGATGCATTAAAGGTCTGAAGAGAGGTTCAAAAGTATGAAATAATCGAGAAAGTATGGACTGGGGGCGTACAATATCTTTTTAGATCACTATCACCTACTTAAGGACAGAGGCCGTGAGTGCCGGTGAGAGCAGTAGCAGAACTGTGTTCCATTCAGCTGTGTGGGTGCAGGAGCAATAATGAATTGGATTTAATCAGGCAACCCCTCCCATCTCTCTCTCACACACACCCTCCTCTCCTCATGGAAATATCAACTATCTCCTCCCTAATACATAGGGATATTGTTCAGAGACTTTGTTGCTTCTGACTCATTTGCAATACTTCTCTCAATCCTGTCTTGCAAAAGTTTTGTTTTTGTTATTCACTTTTCTTCCCACCCCAAACTTTATATAGATGTTTTATCCAATAGCACAGAATCCTGACTAACCAATTTCCAAGGTGGGCGTGAAGGGGTGAAGACCATTGTGTAAGAAGGAATACAATTATAACAAAAACAAAGTAGCCCTATAACATTAACTATTGCTTTTGAAGCATCTTTTATGTCCTAGGAGTTTAACATACATTTAGAATCCTTTCAACAAGGTTTAAAGGAATGGAAACATAGAAAGTAAAATGAATCACCCAGTTAGTAAATGTCAGAGCTGTGATCCAAATCCTGAGCTGCATGTTCCACAGTGCTAATTCTGGCCATTTTAGCACACCCTGTGTCTTTACTCCCCAGATTCAAGCCTAGATTGTCCTCGCTCCAATTGGACATATTCAAATGCTGCTGAATGAGCTTGCCCAAATATCCTTAATCCAAAGTGCTATTTTAGCTTCTCTTTCCAAAAACCAGCCCTCATCTGCTTCTAATATTGAGACAAAAAAAAATCTATGAACAAGCCTAACATGTTCCTAAAGGTTCCTAAATATTAATATTCCTCTGTCCAATTTTAAAACTCTGGGTAAAATTTTCCTTGGCATTGTTGATATCTGAGGACAGGTCATTTTCTGTTATGCATAGTTCCACCTGGTACTGTTTGGCAGCATCCCTTACCTCTACCCACTTGATCCAGTAGCGCTCTCTCTAACTACCAAATGTACTGTGGGAGGCAAAAAAATCAACCTTTGTTGAGAACCAATTAATTAAAGTAAGTCTAGGAAGAAATAAATTCAATTATTGTAAAAAGTCATATTTTAAATTCATCTATTTTGTTGGTAATAAAGTAAGTTATCTTTGAACTCTTTAGTTTTAGAGGTTTGTTTTGCCATCTCTATACCTTTCCTTCCCTTTGACTTTCTACAAATTTATTGCTTCCGTATTATTATTACAGACTGAATTAATTATAATAGCCTCTATGTAATAATCCTTTCAAAGTGCCATTATACATTTTTTTTTAAAAATCTGTAATAGGGGCTGGAGAGATCACTCAAAAGGGTGATGCATACTGAGCATGTATAAGACCCAAGTTTGATCGCCAATGTCACATGGTCCTCCAAGTACTACTGAGTGTGACTACAGTGGCCCCCAAGCTTCTGAGTATTGTTAAGGACATGTCAAACACACACACACACACACACACACACACACACGCACACACATACACACGCACACACACGCACACACATACACACGCACACACATACACACACACAACTAAAATAGCATTTATTATATCTGCTACAGTGCTTGAAAAAAAGGCCTTTACATATTTTCAGTTACAATACCATCAACCTGAGAGAGACCATGAATATTTACTTTCGCATCTTTGGCATTAACAAAAATGCTAATACATAAGTATGTGCTTGACTTGTGCTTTTAAAGTACATTGAAAAATATTCTAATCTTGAGCTCCTTGAATTGTCTTCAGTGGAGAATGACTGTTGTGCACCGTGAACTTGAATCAAATTATAGCCCTGCCATCTAGTGATCAATTACCCAAACTGCATGTATTTGATGAAATAAGAGAATATGTCACATTTCTCAAATACAAAACTTTTTAACTATATTCAATGTTAAAAGATAAACTCATAGACCACTTTTATGCATATGTAGACATAGTTTACAACTATTGAATTATTTCAATTTTTAACTTTTGCTCCAGTGAAATTAATTCACATTTATAATTTTGGGGGCTGCAATCAGGACATTTTAATTTGAAATAATGAATATATGCTGTACCTACTGCCTATGCTTTGACTTTGCAGTCTTTCCCAGCCCAATTTATGCTTTGCTGCTTTTCCCTTTAACAACCTGTCTACCTGAGGAGTGAAGCTATTCAATATACCACCCACCATGCCACCAAACTCAACTCAACAGAAAGTTTGTACAAGCTCCCAGTTCTATGAAGTCTGTGACTGAACGTACAGTTTGGGTTGAAATAACCCACTTATATCTTGCAGGTTTATTAGTACTGGACAGGATTGACTGAATTGGCCCATCATTTAACCTAAGAAATTTTATAGGAAATAAGTCTAAATAGGTGTATATTTCTAATGTGAAGAAGCATTTTAATTATTGCATAGACCTTATTAACTGATCATTTGTACCAACTATGATTATAAATTTTCAGTTGTTTAATTAAGGCATTATTTGACTATTTTAATAACCAAAATATGATTAATAACACACAAAGAATGTAGGGTGACAAAGGCATGGAATGAGCGTGAGAAATAAGGGCTGGCCATTCATTTTAAATTTTGATTATTATTTAGCACGTAAGATATCATTAATCTACTACTAATTCACATTTATGATTTACAAAGTACATTTGCTTTAGCAGGAAGGCATAACCAAATGTCTCTAAAATATGCTGAATTGTTCTGTCACTTATCTTTTTTGTTGAGATCATTAACATGTTTTGATGCCAAATGCAGCAGATGTATAAACTCTCAGATATTTCTCATCCTTCCTAATATTAGCTCCTGATACTCTGTGGATTTGAATATTTATTTCTGGAACTGAAGGCTTAATGGCAGCAGAACTTCATGTCTTCATTTTTAGATACTTGAAATGCCTGAAGTTCAAAAGATTAATGTTTAAATCAACTCTTGCATGGACAAAACTAAGGTTTTAAGAGAGTTGGTGCTTTATCCAGGCAAATGGATCATTCTAAATGGTTCTAAGAGAAAAATCTCCAAATCTATGTGCCACAGAGCCACCATATTACTTCTATAAAATCAGGGAATAGTAGGAACATTGCAGAATATACATTAAAGTGTCAAAGTTAGAAGCAATTGAATTAACAGAGTAAATATGGTATGGTCCTAGATTTGCAAATCTAGTAAATATGATGTTCTATAGAGAACAGAAGTGATTATTTAAAACACTTTTCCAACTATCACTGTCATACAACAGAATAGAGAATTTAAATGAATCAACAACATATGTACCAAATACATAAATCTCAAATGCCTGCTTAATTTGTAAAAACTAACTACATATAATGTTTTATTATATTGTATTTGTGAAATTTTAAAATATAATATACATTTTAATGAGGATACACTAACGTAGAAAAAAGTATATTAATGAGAATACAAGTTCAGAGCTGGAAGAAAATTGAGAAAAGAAAAAAATGAAAGTTTTATTTTTGTTTCTTTCCATTTGGGAGTCATAGCTGGTAGTGCTCAGAATTTTCTCCTGAGCTCGGTACTCAGGGATCACTCTTGGCAATGGTTGTGGGAGACCACATTTAGTACTGGAGATTGAACCCACCTTATCCTTTATACTATTTCTCTAGCCCTCAGAACTACTTATTTTAAAAAAAGAGAAAAATCTTCTAGTAAAAGATACCAGAAAGTAGGGAAGGCTGTAATTTGTCAAGAGGAAAATTAAAACAGTGGGTTCTAGATATCAGAAAAGGAAGGCATGTTTTCCAAAGAACAACATAAAGCATGCCATCCTCCTTTGCAAACTAGTGAAGCAAAACGAATGTGTCTATTATCACTCTGAACCCTCTGGGAAAATTTCAGCAGAACAATGGGGGTGGCAGCCAGATGGTGGGGGGTGGAGAGGAGAGACTTGGCGCTAGTGAAGTGGAGGCAGTGAAAGCAAATGGCTCATTCAAAAAGAGTTGGCAATGAAGTAGAAAAGAAAAGGGAAAGATAAACAATAGTTTGAATGAGAAGTATTCAATTTGGTTGATGCTTCAATTTCAGGTCAGATGGGTACTCAACATTTCCTACAAAACATTGAGACTTCATATTACCAAATATAAATATATTTTTCATTAGAGAATACCTACAAACTATCTCATATGTTACCATGGTATAAAAATAACATTAAGAGCAAATAACATGAAATCACATATAACATGAAAAATAAAGTTGAGTAAGTTGGGGAAAGTGTGAGCCATGGACCTAGGGCTTTTCCGAGTGAGCAGGAAACTTTTATTTTTTTAACTTTTTTATTGGATCACTGTGAGATAGACCCTTACAAAGCTGTTCATGACTGGATTTCAGTCATACGGTATTCCAACACCCATCCCTTCACCAGTGTACATTTCCCAGCACCAGTGTCCCCAGGTTCCCTCCCATCACCCCTACTCCCTGCCTGCCTCTATGGCAGGCACTTTTCCTCTCTCTCTCTCTCTCTCTCTCTCTCTCTCTCTCTCTCTCTCTTTCTCTCTCGCTCGCTCTCACTCTCCTTCCCTCTCCCCCCGCTTTTGGGCATAGTGGTTGTGGGCATGAATCTTGATGCAGTCACTTGGTTCAGATCTCTTTCAACCTTTCAGTTAGATACTCTTATCTTCGTGAATGCAATTGACAGGATCTAAATAAATTGATTCGAATTAACAAATCTCATCAGAGATTGCTGTTCAAAACACATATATAAAGCAGAGATCCTCTGCCTACTTCCCCCAATCTCCGGAGACCCAGGGGTCACACCCATAAGCCACCTCCTGCCAGCGCCAGATAATTTCATCGCCCACTTTTCCAGAACTCACGGATGCTCCTCCTGGAAGGGAGCATGAAATGAGGCCCCCATAACCATGCCACCAGACTCTGCACCAGGGTTGCCCCAGAGTGGGGAGGGTGAGAGCCCTCCCCACCCCAAGGGACCCAGCCCCGGCAGCCAACCTCCACTACCCCACTGCCGCCAAGCTCCAGGCCACTTTTCACAGTCTCTGACCGAGCCTTACGCATCAGTGAACATATTCCTGGACAAGCATCATCATAAATGGATATATATGCATATGTGTATATATACACACATATACATATATATAATACATATATATATGTATATACCTCTTGGGGAGCCTAGCAAACTACCGAGAGTATCCCACCTGCACAGAAGAGCCTGGCAAACTCCCCAAGGCATATTTGATATGCCAAAAACAGTAACAATAACAGGTCTGACCCTGAAAAGAGCCTCCAATCGTTGGTAAAAATTAGTAAGGAGAGGCTGCTAAAATCTCAGGACTGGGACGAATGGAGACGTTACCAGTGCCTGCTCAAGCAAACCGATGAACAACAGAGTGACAGTGATACAGTGATACAGTGATACTTATATAAAATAAAGATTGCAATTTTGCCAAAGAGCACACATATATTAGTGAGATCAATAATCCAAAATATCAAGGACTTAGGAAGGGTTTGGAAAACAAGGATTAGAACAAGGAGTGACATTATTGGGATGTATATGACATCTGGCTTCCCAGACACAGGAGCAATTTTCTTGTCAAGTGACGTCATGACTGGATCTAACTGAACATTATTCTGATGTACCCTCACAAATTTCCTTTGTCTGCATCTTTATTTCTAAACAATCTTCTTTAGATTACATATACAATGAACCTCATGGAAATAAACGCTTTTCTGCTTATGAGCAGATACCTACATTTAAGATGTTTTTCCTTCACACTCAGTGTACAATGTTTGTTTTCCTTTATGTTTGAGACCACTTAAGATCACTATCATATAGGAGACTCCACTTCATGCTTATGTCTTTCCAGTGATAATTTCATTGTTTTTTTTTCTTCAAATAAACTCTCTTTTTTTTCTTTTTGGGTCACACCCGGCGATGCTCAGGGGTTAGTCCTGACTCTGCACTCAGGAATCATTTCTGGCAGTGCTTGGGGGACCATCTGGGATGGTGGGAATTGAACCCGGGTCAGCTGCGTGCAAGGCAAACGCCCTACCCGCTGTACTGTCGCTCCAGCCTCACTTTTTTTTTTTTGAGAAGGGGTTTGGACCACCCAGTTGTGCTCAGGGCTTACTCCTAGTTCTGTGTGCTCAGGGGACCACATGTCTGCTGGGGATCAATCACAGGTTAGCTGCTAGTTAAACAAGCACTTCACCAACTGTATTATCTTTCTGGTCCCTAAACTCATTTATTCATCTAAATTTATTTTTATTATTCTTTTAGGTTTTCCTCTTGATCTAAATTTAAGTTTCAATAATACTTTCTATTACTACCATTATGTATCCCAGTCTATACTTAACATAAAATACCTAATATTAATCAGAAGATATTAAATTAAATATTTGTTATTGTCACTGTCACTGTCATCCCGTTGCTCATCAATTTGCTCAAGAGGGCACCAGTAATGTCTCCATTGTGAGACTTGTTGTTACTGTTTTTGGTATATCTAATATGCCACAGGTAGCTTGCCAGGTTCTGCCATGTGGGCGAGATACTCTCGGTAGTTTGCTGGGCTCTCTGAGAGGGGTGGAGAAATTGAACCTGGGTCGGCTGCATGCAAGGCAAATGCCCTAGCTGCTAGGCTATGTTATCAATTAAATTAAATAATAGTTGTTAATCTACTACCTGTATGTGTGTGCCATATTTATTATTACAGATTAGAGTTGCTAAAATATGACATATGCTTTGTATCTTATGTAAGATCTAATGTAGCCCACTTAATAATGGCTTATTACTGAAGACTGCAAAAGCACTTATTAGACCATCAGTACATCTCTGATTCATCCATCTCTTAGGTATATCCTAGTTCAACTGTTAAAAGAAACTTTGAAAACTATATAAAATATTAATTGTTTTTATGGATTGGTCTTTTGGGATAGTATTTTTTATTAAATCAAGTCAATTCTTCATGACCATAGCCTTTTAGGAAAGTATCCTTTTTCTTTCTTTTCTTCTTCTTCTTTTTTATTTAGCTTAACATTATTCTTTTTTCAGGAAATGCTATACAAGAGTTTTGATAGTGCATTTAAAGTGCTATCATTTACCCAACAACTGCTATGTAGGTGATGAGTTCCAAAACACTTTCTACACATAAAAAGGTATAGTTCTTTTGAATATAAAACATGTTTATTTTTCACAGTAAATTATTTTCAATGTGTATAGTACCTTGCCTAAGAAATTGTAAGTGTTTGAAGATAATTATCAAGGAAAGAATAACATGTAATTATTGGGTGTGTTGAGTAAGATATAGTATGCATTTACAGAGGCTTTTTTTTTTCTTTTTTGGGGTCACACCCAGAGTGCTCAGGGATCACATCTTCTAGCTCTGCATTCAGAAATTATTCCTGGTGGTTCTCAGGGGACCTTATGGGATGCTGGGGATCGAACCCAGGTTGGTCGCATGCAAGGTAAATGTCCTCTCTGCTGTACTATCATTCTAGCCCCAGAGGTTATTTTTAAACATATAGAGAAGTTGATCAGGCACAGACAAGAGGAGGTAAAGCCCCAGAAAAGTTTTTCTCATTTAAGTTAGCTGTGTTTTTGATTACTATTCCTTGTTCATAAAGTTTGTGAGCATGAATCTCTAGAAATTATGTATGTGTCTATATATGTATTTGCATTCTAAACTATAAGATATTTAGGACTCCTCATAAAAAAAAAAACGCCATATGTGGTCAGGCTAAGATAAATCAGAAAGAGAAAAATGTGTATCAGATTATCTCACTCATAGGTAGCATATAAAAAATCAAAGGATGGGACCAGACATACCCAAACAAAACCAGATCCTAGGCCTTCCACCGAAGAACAGAGTTTAGTTACCATGGTGAGAGAGGGGAGGGTTTTGAAGCTGTGGAGGGGATCCAATGGATGTGGTAGAAGATACAGGTATTTTGGTGGCAGGTGTGGTGTCATAACATACATTTAAAGAGGAATGAAACTTTAAAAACATATACTTCTTCTAAAACAGATACAATTTTATAAATCAGGATTCCCTCAGGGGAAAAAAACATTATTTTATACCTTAATTGTGTAACATTTTAAAGTATCATATGAATGTCTTATTCCATTTTTGTTTTGTATCAAAAACTTCTATTTCTGTCATGTGAAACTTACAACAAAAATTTCTGAAATAGAACAAATTAAACCCAACTACAACATTTATATTTATAGGAAGAATTCCTGCTAATGTGAGCACATGTAATTTGTGGTAGCTTTTCTTTGGAGATGTATTTAAGGAAAGAAAATTTGAGATAAAATTGGGTTAGCTGCTTGTATTCTAATCAGATTGAGAATTTCTGATGTGTTTGTATAAAATAATGCCTCTATTTGGACTAGTTTATTATGTAAAGTGGAAATAAACTAAAAAAAATGATATTTTTCTTCAGTCCCTGACATACTTGTATGTCTAAATTCTGCAGACCTGGGGTAACAATATACAAAGTCAAGGAAATTGTACTGACAAGGATTCTGTGAGACTCAGCAATGCCATGAGCCCGTCAGAACCTATGACAGAGACAAAGAGAAGGGCATCCTCCTTATTCAAGATCTGAGTGTGCTTTAGCTTGAGCTTAGGAATGATCTTGAGAATAGATCATCATTTTGGTGAAGTGGTCACTCGTAGAGAGTTTCACCACAAAATCTTAAGCCTCCATGATCAATAACAAAACCTAAAATAGAAGTGAAATGATTCCTAGTAAGTTATTATGAGACATCCCAGGGAGATTCCCAGAATCTATATAGGAAGTAAGATTTTGAGTGTAGGGTATAAGTAAATATGAGTCCTATTAGACATGAATAAGGGAATCTGAATTATTTGTTACAGAATGCATGGTAACATATTTATTTATATGTAAAAATAAAGTCAGTTGATTAGTTTCATAATAAAGGTGTTGCCATAAACATAAGTTAAACCTATACCTTCCAGATTTTTATTCAAATATATTTAAAATACATAAAATATTATGTGCCAGAAATTATACTCATTGTAATAAACATACTACAGAATCTTACAATTTTAAAGTAAGTTTATGTAAAAAATGTTTAGTTAAAAAACTCTTAATTTACATGAATTAGATGTTAAATGAGCAAAAAGTTACTTGCATATAACTGCTAATGCCACTTTCAGAAAAATTCTACAGTCAGAATTCTTAGTTGCCAGCTTAAAACCAGAAACCAATGTAAACTGATTTAAGCAGGAATGGAAGTTATTAAAGGATATTCAATAGTTTGCATAACTGAGAGGCAGCTGGAGAAAAAGATAGAGAAGTTAGATAGCCTTGTAGTACATTCTTCATACACAGAAAAAGTGGGCTAGCCAGGACCCTGTAGACACCCTTTACCAAACAACGCATACTGTGGTCACCACTTATCAAATAATGCAGACCGACGCTTGCATGCCTTCATATGGTTGGCACTCACACTTACCAAGGATGTTTCCTGTAACTTTAGTGGCCTGGTCCTTTGTGAACTTGTTCCTGCCATAACTGGTATGACCACAATATTGCATCTTAAACAGTTCCCAAATCCAAAGTCTCAGGTAGTCATAGGCAGAATCTAAGCTGCAAGAAAGACCAGAGAGAACTCAAGATACAAAACTCTCTCTATGTCATTAAAATTCAAAGTAAAGAATTAAAAAGAAAGAATTTTTTAAAAAATAGTTCTGATATTCAACAGCCCAAATATAATTAATACCCTAATAATGTTTTTCATTTGAATGACCACAGTTTAGTTTTAAATACTGCTGATAATTTATTTTAATGTGAGCACTATTATGACTAGTCTTAAAATTTCTGATGCATATGCTAAAATGTAAATAATTATTTTCTAGTATTATTTACTTTTATACTTGAAAAATGCTATTGCATGAGTTTTCATATGGGTAAAAACTTAGAAAATATTCTTGACCAAAATTCCAACAATAAGAAGAAAGGAAGAAAAAGGAAAGATATGTTCTTCTGAAGTCTAAATAGCATATTTTCATTTATTTTCATACATGGCAGAAATGTTCAAGTTCATAGAACTGGAGGAACCATATCTCAAAACTGATCAAAAAGGCATTATGGTAATACCTGCCACTGAACCGCGTGCTGCATTTCTGCTGAATTTCCTGAAAAAATTGCATAAAATTTGCAGAAGACATTTAACAAATATAGATATAAAAATTTTAGAAGTCCCATTTGTTAATATTAGAGAACACAGGTCTTCAAACTTTCTGTAATGACCCAGATAGTAAATATTTTAAGCCTTTCTGGACCATATGGTCTCTTTCATAGTTACTCAACTCTAACACATCCAGCCAATAGCAGTTAGGCAATGTGGAAATGAATAGGTATGGCTGCATCACAATAAAACTAATTTTAAAAATATGGTTCATAGGCTATTTAGTTTGAAAATTCATGTTTTAAAAGGTTAATATTATCAACGCATGTACCTACTACTGAAGGAAAGAGGATAAGTAGCAGAAAGCAGATCCAGAATAAGATCAGGAAGCAGGGAAGTGTTGCGTTTCTGTCTTTTCCTAATAGTCCTCACTAGGACTCTGAAGAAGAGTATATGAGTGATTAACCTTAAATAACCTGTGATTACCACAGATTTTTTTTTTATTTCTTCACTCTATCGGGTATTCCCAAGGACAATAATGTTGAAATTGCAGGGGCCGTAGATGTGACTTAGCACAGGAAAGAAAAAAACCAAAAACATTAAGTTGCAGTAAAATACAGCTTGACTTTCGAGGCTCAAAGACTTGTTCTTTGCTTACAAAAAAGGTGATTGTAAGACAAAACTGAACGGAGAGATAATGTGGTAGAAATGGAAACCCACAGAGACAAAGACAGAGAGAGAAGAAAAGGCCCTGCCACAGAGGCAGACTCAGGGGCAGAGTTGCAGAAGGGAACTTGGAGACACTGGCGCTGGAGGACGGACACTGCTGGAGGCATGGGTGTTGGAATATTGTGGGACTGAAATCTAATCATGAACAGCTTTGTTAAGGTCTATCTCACAGTGAGTCAATAAAAAATTTTTAAAATAAATAAATAAATAAATGCTTGCCTTAACTATTAAAAAAAAGAAAGAGAAATAGAAACTCAGGGAAGGGGTTTAGCATACTGTTCCACTACAGATATTAGCATAATGCCCTTTTGATCAGTTTTGTGATATGATTCATCCATTGGCCATGTTCACAGGAGACAAAAGCGTTGTAGCCACCCCGCCCCTCCAAAAAGCGAAAATATTAATTTTCAATTTGGCATCCCCAAATCATAATAAAATTAGACAGAATGTTTTGACCAGTACTGCCATCCAAGCACATAAAGAAACTAACCTTTCCTGACAGGCAAAACACAAAAAGTCAGCAAGTATACAATTTAAAATAATGTTCATTAATCTGCTCGTGCAAGTGATAACACATACTTTGTAATTAATTTTTTTTAAAAAAGACACTGCAAGGGTAAGATCTGGGCGATACATTTAGATGATCACATTCTTATGACACAAGTCTTACGAATTCAAGGAACCACTTAAGGTAAACCAGAGGTCTAAGACCTTCCTATCTCAAAAATTACCTGCTGCTAAAGTGATCATTGAGGTAAAGAGAGGGACTTGGCTGGGTAATACCATTTCACCGAAACTCTTCAGTGCCACCCTCGAGAACGACTGGAATGTGAAGGAATGGGAGTGAAGATAGACGGTCGACAACCACACAACCTCCGCTTCGCTGATGACATCGTTCTCATAATGCCAAACATTAGCCAAGCGGCACAAATGCTGGCCGACTTCGACCTCGAGGGTAGAAAGGTTGGACTGCTGCTGAATCTCAGCAAAACGATGTTCATTGAAAAACGAACTAGTCCCTGACGTGCCATTTGCTCTCAATGGAACGAAGATCTCCGAATGCAGCAGCTATGTGTACCTGGGTTGAGAACTCAACATGAGGAATGACTTGGCGCCAGAACTGCGCAGGAGGAAGAGAGCAGCATGGAATGCCTTCAAGAGCATCGAAGAAGTGGTTAAGAGGACGAAGAACCTCCAACTCTGGGCACATCTTTTGGATTCCACCATTCTTCTTGCACTGAAGTATACCTCAGAGACCTGGGCCCTACGCAAACAGGATGCGAATGCTATTCCGGTATCCCAAAGAGGAATCAAAAGAGCTATGCTAAGAGTATCACGTTTCACTCAAGTGAGAGAAGGAATTCAGAATTCCAACCTCCTTCTACAATCAAGAATCAGGGACGCTGTCTCCTTTGCCAAGGTGTCAAAAATCAGATGGGCCGGACATGTAATGCGATTCAGAGACGACCGTTGGACTAGAGCTGTTACCGACTAGATTGCATGGAACGTCAGAAGACCGCGTGGCCGCCCACCAATGAGATGATCAGACTTTTTCATCAAAACCCTGAATGAACAGTTTGAGGCTCTTTGTGCTCCTGGAGTGAACAGATACCATTGGGCTACATTAGCATGAGACAGGGACGAATGGAGACATTACTGACACCCGCTGGAGCAAACTGAGGATCAACAGGATGATAAGTGATACAAGTGAAAGTGAACATAAAATCACAAAAGGAGATAAGTAAATTAGGAACAAGTTAATTCTATTTAAAGTCCAGATTAACAATCTGTTGTACTAGAGAACTTTTGTATAGCCATTTATTTATTGGCTCCCATGTGATTTCAATCACTGTCACTGTCATCCCATTGCTCATGGATTTGCTTGAGCAGCACCAGTAATGTCTCTGTTGTGAGACTTGTTCTTACTGTTTTTGGCGTATCGAATATGCCCTGGGGAGCTTGCCACGCTCTGCCATGAGGTCAAGATAATCTCAGTAGCTTGCCGGGGCTCTCCGAGAGGGGCGGAGGAATTGGACCTGGTTCGGCTGCATGCAAGTCAAACACCCTACCCAGTGTGCTATGGCTCCTGCCCGTGATTTCAATATGTGAATACATTTTAGAATGTGAAAGGCCCATTGGAACATAGTTAATTTTTCCTAGCACTGTATCGCCCTGTGCTACCAAGAAATAATCTCTCTCTATAAAAAATACAAATAGCATGGTTGACTGCAGTATCATTTCAGACTTGAAGAAATGCGGCTCTCCAATGAGAGTCTTTCATTGTGTGGCACTTACTCTTTTCTTTTTATTTTTAATTTTCTTATTTAAGATGTCTGAAAATGTAAAAGGATGGAAAAGATTAGCACAGCGGGCAGGGCGTCTGCCATGTGTCCCATTTTGATAGTGGATATTTTGCAATTCTATTACATCTTGATACAAAAACAAATGAAACAATGATTCAGAGCCTCCCATATCAGCACCTTTACATTTTGTGCAAATTATAAAACTACTTCTCAATCTGTAAATCCTGATGGTGTTCTTTTGCTTTTTTGTCTAACACTTATTTTTCCAACACAGACCGATTTTTCTCTCTTGTGAAGATTTTTAAGGAATGTACATACCACATTGCAACCCCAAACCTTTATTACCATTTGGCATTTTCCAAATAAAAATAATGTAAAGAATGCATACAATTATAATTTAATTTTGTTTGTTTTATTTAACTTTTCTTTGGTTGGGGGAGTCACATCTGGAAATGGATAAGGGCTACTCCCAGTTCAGTGCTCAAGGGTCATTTCCAGCAGTGCTTGGGGATCAAGCCTTTGGAATGCAACCATATACCTAGCCTATTGAGCTATCTCTCCAACCTCAAAGTTTGTATTTTACTAACTTGCATTAGCCTTTACAAAGTGAGACAGTGGGCCTCATGAGAGACACAAGTTCATCAAAACTTTATTGATTTATGGGGCTGGAGCGATAGCACAGCGGGTAGGGCGTTTGCCTTGCACGCAGCCGGCCCGGGTTCAATCCCCGGCATCCCATATGGTCCCACAAGCACTGCCAGGGGTAATTTCTGAGTGTAGAGCCAGGAGTAACCCCTGAGCATCGCTGTGTTGTGACCCCCCAAAAAAGCAAAAAAAAAAAAAACCTTTATTGATTTATTTAATGGTTTGAGGGTCATACCTGGCTGTGCTCAGGGCTCACTCCTTAGCTCGGAGGTTATGGTCACTCCTAGTGAAGCTTGTAGGACCATTTGGGATACCAGGGATTAAACTCAGGTCAGCTGTGTGCAAGGCAAACCCCATACTATCTCTCTGACCCTTAAAAGATCCTTTATTTGGTCCTATCTTTGATAAATCTTTACTGTTATTCTTGATACCTGCAACTGGATTGTTACAGGTAGAGAGGCATTCATTAGGTGACTGGGAGATACAGAAATTACCAGACTAGTCTGAAATGGACTAAATACACACTCTAACTAGGCAGGAAACTATTGTAATAAACTGTATACTCAAAGTGTACTTTGGTTAATTCTAACAATGAAAGAACATTATTTAAACAATGTCATTTTTGCCCAATGTAACTCCCCCACCCCAAATAAAATAATTGACTATACCTTTTCTAGAGGTTTTGATGTAGCTGAAGATCTCACTTACTCCTTAATGTTTCAGTTGTCAGATACTTATATATATGTTGTTTTTCCTCCGCTGTAGTTTTAATTTTTGTTTATGAGATGCTTAACTTTCTCCATCCATGCACTCCCAAAATCAAAAGCTAACTGAATTTAAATAAATCAAAAATATAACATTCAATCCAGATGTAACTCATTGTCTTAATAAATGCTTTTTTATTTTTAACAGACTTTCATATCCAAATGGTAAAGATGGCATTTTTATACCACATTACAATTCTTAAGGATTATACAAAATATAGCCGCTTTAAAGTGTGTAAAAATAGGGGCTGGAGCAATAGCACAGCGGGTAGGGAGTTTGCCTTGCACTCGGCCAAACCGGGTTCGATTCCCAGCATCCCACATGGTCCCCGGAGCACCGCCACGAGTTATTCCTGAGTGCAGAGCCAGGAGTAACCCCTGAGCATGGCCAGGTGTTACCCAAAAAGAAAAAAAAAAGTGTAAAAATATTTCAAACCAAAGAGATTTTTTTATATTCCTTGAGGATACAAATATAACCATTATTTATCTGCCAATACACACGTTAATTGGGTTTAGAATATAATATACTCATGATAAATGTAGTACCTTAAATTATGATAAAATTCTAAAATCATTAGTACATTCTTTAACACTTGATAAAGGTGACTTTTGAAAAAAATACCTACTAGTGACACTACTCTGATTACCTTTTACTTCAATGTCTAGCATTTGTAAACCACGTTGCATACTTCATTTTTCGCTATGAAACATACTTTTCTCCCCCAGCAAACACTGAGGCATTCACTAATTTCTGAGTATGTGTAGTTTCTAACTGATCAGACTAAATTTCAGTGAACTGTAACCACTTGGAGATAATCTGCAGGTAATCTTATGCATAAACTACTAGAAACAGATGATTCAGTCTCTAAAAGAAAAATCCTGAATTTTCAAGTTATTTAAAACCCACAATTCAGCAGCTAAGAAGTCACAAACCTAACTCAAATCAGGAGGCGAGTCTGTAAACCGGAGCACTACATTGCGCTATTTTGTATATGGTTCCTTTCCTGACTTTGAGTTCTTTGAAGTTAGGGTGCTACTGTGTATTAAGATTGACTTTTCACGGTAACATTTCAAAATACTCCAAATGTCAAAGAGATCCGCTTAGAAAACCGTGGCCCAGATGAGCTGTTCCTACTTGGCTAGGGGAAGGGGAAGCCGCCTAAGGTGCCTTAGTATGTCCAGGACCAGAACACAATCTGGGATTTGCAATCCTTCCCGGGCAATGTAAGAGCCTGTGTTTTGTTTTTTTTTTCTTAATTTATTTCTTAATTTTTTTATTTTCTGGGAGATCTTATGGTGATCAAGTATCTTTCTCTGCTCTTAAGACACTTCTCCAGGTCTGGATTCTTAAGGAAATGATTAACGGGGCACTTAAGGAAATGCAGAATAAGTCCATTTGCATTTTCGTCCTTGCATTTTCCACATAGGGTGAGCAAAACCGTCTCGAACTAGTTGGTTTAATTTGGGGCCCACGTGGCGGGAAAACGAAGAATCCCACTTCCCTGCATCTACACGCGTTCACAGGTGAGCCCTACTTATCGTTCAGTTTCACCTGCAAAGGAAACGCCTTTTTAAAAAATAATTATTTTGAGGCCACACCCGTCGTTCCTCTTGGCTCTGCACTCACGAATTAGTCCTGGCAGTGCTTGGAGGACCCTAAAGGGTGCCGGGAATTGAACCCGGGTAGGGCACGTGCAAAGCAGACAGTTTATCTGCTGTTCTACCGCTCCGGCCCCTAATACTTTTATTTTTGACTTCGTCTCCTTCCCTGATTTTTCTCAGCATGCTGCCCCTAGTGGATTCGGCTCGTTCTGCCCACTGTCAGGGAACTTCATCTTTCTCCTGCCCGCTTGCTTTTGTCTCTCACGGATTCTGAGACAGGAACCCAGCGGGATGGGGGAGGGGGGTGCCTGGGGATTGGGGGGGGGGGGGGGAGGAGCTAGAACACACTACGCATGTGCACTACCGCGCCACCGCTTTGCCTCTCGGGTAAGTCCCCCAGCCGCTTCCTTTTCCTAGAGCGGTGACTCTCGCGAGAGTTCCTGCCGGCCGGAAGCCGCTGACGAGGTCTGGCGGGCCTTTTCAGCTTCTCCTGTCGCCGCTGCCGCTGCTTCTGCCGCGTGTCCCGGGACTGGCGGTCGGCGAACTATGACTTCTGCCCTAGAGAACTACATCAACCGTATCCTCTGGTTGCCCGCGGGCCTTCCGTCGGCAACGCGGCGGCCTCTGCGCGCCGAGCCCTAGAGCCGAGGGGCTGAGCTCGCAGGCGCACGGGGCGCACGGCCGCTGTGGGACGCGGGTTGCGCGCGCGGGGCCGCCGCTGGGGAGGGTCCGGGGCCCGGCCCTGGCGGTGCCTCCCTCCCCGCCTCTCTACTCCCCCCCTGCAGTGTTGCGATTAGCCCGGGTTTCCTCTGCCGCTGGAGATGAGCTCCTGGTAGACGTCTCGGGGGCCCTAGGCGTGGGAGCCCCACGTTTGAGAACGAGACGGTCAGGTTTGTGTGAAACCATGTGCTTGTCCTACCCAAGGGCTTTTGCTCCTTGGTCCAGGAGAGCGGGAAACTTCCCAACTTCCTAACGAGATGGGCCACCGTTGACTTCGTGAAAGGCGCATCCTTTTTGTTAACTACGGTGAACACGGCAGACAGGCTTGGGAGGTCGTGGGAAGTCCGAAGTAACCCGTGCAAATGTTAGCGTTTAATTTTTTTTTTTTTTTTTTTGCGTTTTGGGTCACACCTGGCTATGCACGGGTTACTCCTGGCAATGCTCAAGGGACCATATGGGATGCTGGGAATCGAACCCGGGTCGGCCGCGTGCAAGGCAAACGCCCTACCCGCCGTGCTATTTCTCCAACCCCAAGTTAGCGTTTAATTTTTAATTTTCTTTTTTTAAGGGTTTTGGGCCACACCCGACAGTGCACGCTTGCTGTGCCTCTGGAGCACAGAAACGGTGCCTGGATTAAAAGTCTTAAGACTAATTTCAGATGAAGAAATAAGACTTAGGAAAGGGAGCAATGTTGTTGTTCAAAGCCTTTTTTTTTTCTCCTTTTTTAGGGTGGCTTTCTTTAGGAAATGTTATTACCGCAAAGAATGACATATTTAAAACCTTTATTTAGTGCATGTCGCGACCGTCGAAAAGCTTTTTCTTAGTTCTGCCTCCTTTTTCTAGTTGTTCAGACCATTTCCCTACCAGATCGGTAAGTTTTGAGAGTCCAGCTCCTAAGAACTGCTTTCCTTGACTTGCCAAACAGGAACGGTTGCCGTGATCACGTCTGACGGGAGGATGATTGTGGTAAGTGCTTGGCACTTTTCACAGGCCTGTTCGAAAATTTTTGCCTAAAGCCTATGAATTCCTGTGCTAAGGCACCACAAAAAAAAAAAATCTCTCTTGCAGTTTTCATATAACTCCCTTCTTGATCTCTTTGTTAAGCTGTAGTCAGTACATATGTTCTGCGTTAATAAACACTGAGTAATAAACATGCAAGGCATCTAGGCTAGTAGGGTCTAAATTCAAGGAGTTCCTGTCCACACAAAAAAAAATACAGATGTTTGTGTTTTAAACTCCTTCCATTTTTAATTTTGTCTTTTGGGGCTACACTGAAAGGTGTGCAGGGTTTACTCCTGTCTACTCTCAGGGATTACTACTGGAGGTGTTCAAGGGGACCATATGGCAGGACACATGCCAGGGATTGAACAAGGGTTGGCTGGCATGCAAGAAAGTGCCTTAACCACTACACTACCTGCCCCCTACCCCATTTTAAAATTTTTTCCCCATTTCCGTGTTGAGACATTCATGATATTAAACATTTAAGTTTTCAATTTTGTTTTTGCTTCTTAGGAACTTTTGTGCCCATTGTGAAATATGGACATTTGGAAATATTTTAGTATCTTAATGCTTCAAGAAGCCTATTGGGAACAACACATATTTGCAGATAGTTATTTTGCCAAAACCTAGATTTATTTTATTTTTATTTTTGTTCGTGAAAATTACTTCTGATTTTATACATTTTGATTTTCAGAACTTAGAGATTTTTAGTGAGTTAAAGCCAGTACAAAGGTGGTGTGTATTTCTTCAGGAACCTGGATGGTATCTGAGGTTGTAGTATAGTGACTTCCTTTATTTGAAAAAGGAGTCATAAGAACTTTCTATTGGGGCTGGAGCAATAGCACAGCGGATAGGGCATTTGCCTCGACCTGGCCGACCCGGGTTCAATTCCCAGCGTCCCATATGGTCCCCAGAGCACTGCCAGGCGTAATTCCTGAGTGCAGAGCCAGGAGTGACCCCTGTGCATTGCCGGGTGTGATGCAAAAAGCAAAAACAAAACAAACTTTCTATGATTATTTCCTTCAAATTCTGAGTAGGGTTGGGGAAAGGAAGTTAAACTGAGTGAAAGAGCATTGCGTTTGTGAGGTCCTGGACTTGGCACTGCAGAAACACTCTTGTCACACAACAAATTTTTTTTTCTAATGATTAGACCTGCTTTACTTTGTGATTGGGAAGATTAAGTAAATACACGTGATATAGAACACTGGCAAATAATAAATGCTCATTTAAGTGTTAGTTTAATATTTGTGTTTGTATATATTTGTGGGGACTTGTTTGAATATCTGAGAAATGGTAATTATATTTGTTTTTTCATAGAATGGCAAAGTTGTCTATAGACTTGAGTCTAAAGTTGTTGTCTTTGGGTGGAGAGGGGTTGCCCACCCAGCAGTGGTCAGCAGTTTCACCTGGCACTGTATTTAAGAATTACTCCTGGTGGTGTTCTGGGGGTTCAAACTGGGTGTGCCACCTTCAAGGCAATTGCCCTACCACTGTAGTATCACTTGCGTCTCTACAGCTAGTCTTAAAGTAGGAGTAAGTATATCTCAAAGATAGGAACTAGTTGAAATAATCTGCAGTATGCTTAGCATAAAACCAAGTGCTAGAGTGCAGTGATAGGTACATTGCTACAGGTAACATGTATTTCCTTTACAGCTTGGTTTAGTTGATATCCTTAGATATCCTTGTCAGAACTACATGTGTAGAGTTTTATGTTACTTGCTCAGAAATAAGTCCCTCTATTTGGTAATTGTCCTTGTAATTCAACACAATACACCCATTAAAGGTGTGTTGGAGATTTTTTTTTTTTACTGCCTCATAAAAAATAGGTAAGTTTTTTCTCTTAATTACTTTGGGTACTTTAGGCCAGTAAGATAATTCAAAGGGTTGGAATGTGTCCTTTGCATGTGAGCAGCAAGTATTCTATTTCATATTACTCTGTCCTATTCAAGTAAGTACTTTTCAGAGTATTCCAGCAAATTACATGATGTGGTTGAATTTACACACTGAAGTATACTAAAATAGTCTTTTTCTCTTAATTTTTCTTTCCAGGGAACATTGAAAGGTTTTGACCAGACCATTAATTTAATTTTGGATGAAAGTCATGAACGAGTGTTCAGCTCTTCACAAGGAGTGGAACAAGTGGTACTAGGGTTGTACATCGTAAGAGGTGACAATGTGTAAGTAATCTGTCTTACTAAGGCGAGTTAAATATGTACCATGTGCTACTGTCCTGCTATTTGGAAAGAAGGTTTTACTGAAAATATCTTAATGTCCTCTTCAGTTATATAAGAATTAGTGTATTCATTCAATAAATTTTTTTCTAAATTTATTTAAAATAACAATGGATACTTTTATACATATCTTTGCTGATATTTAACCACATTTCTGATATTTAAGTGGCCTGCTAGGCTTTAAAAACAGGTTTAAACTTCATTGGAGAACTTTCTTAAAATGTTCTTCTAAAAGCCCACTAATTTTAGAGAAATAAAAATAAATGCAGGCTGGACCAATAGCACAGCGGGTAAGGCATTTGCTTTGCCTACGACCCACCCGAGTTCGATTCCCAGCATCCCATATGGTCTCCTGAGCACCGTCAAGAGAAATTCCTGAGTGCAGAGCCAGGAGTAATCCCTGTTCGTGTGTGTGACCCCAAAAGAAAAATAAATAAATGCAGTGCAGCACTCAGTTTGAGATCTCCTGTGAGCAGTTCCAAATTACTCAGCAGTCTTTATAAGCAAGTACTAACCTATTATTTTTCTTTTGAAAAAGAAAGGAGTAGGGCTTATTAAATTTTATCCATTTAAAACCCATCTGCTCCTGAGAAAGTTTTATGCAGCCCTGGGTATATAGGCATATAAAATATGTATATTAATCGAGCTATATTAATAGTAAATCACAAATGTATTTTGTATCATTGCCCAGTTTGGAGTCATGAACCACTATTTATGAAGCTAGGGTTTAGTATAATTGTCATAATACATAAGCTGTCCCTGATTATACTGTAGTTTTGGATAAATTGAGACATAGTGGTATAGCAACTTGAGATTTTAGTAGCAACTCTAAAGCCTACAGATAGTATAATACTATCTGTTTTTTGCATTATATTTAAGATATTCTATATATAAAATACATTTCTGCATTATATATCTGCATAGTAGTTAGCTAGCAATGTAAATGTTGAGTACTTGAAAAGTGACTGATAACTATTGCATTTGTAATTTTAAGTCACATACAGTGAATAGCTGCTGTATTATAGCATATAGTATACTAGAAAATGGATGGTAAGGTAGCAAAAAACATTTTAATAAAATGTTTGTGGTGGACAGGGTATAGAAAAGAAAGCAGTGCTTTAAGAAGTGCACTTATCACCTTTATGTGTCCAAATTATTTGACTTTTTGTCAAGATTATACTGATAAGTATTAGAGATGAATTGTATGTGAAGTTAATAGGTGGTAGTTAAAAACAACGTTTTTGCAGATGCAGCCCAGGAATCTAAATCAACTGTATCACTGTCATCCCATTGTTTGTCCATTTATTCCAGTGGGTGCCTACTAGGTGCTTACTAGGACTCTTATTTTGTCCCAGCCCTGAGATTTTAGCAGCCTCTCCTTATTGATTTTTCACGATTGGAAGCTGTTTTCAGGGTCAGGGAAATGAAACCTGTTATTGTTATTTGGCATATTGAATATGCCACGGAGAGCTTAACCAGGCTCTTCTGTGTGGGCGGGATACTCTCAGCAGCTTGCCGGACTCAGCGCACGTGTGCGTGCGGGTGTGTCTGCACTTAGAAATTACCCCTGGCGGTGCTCAGGGTACCATTTGGGATGACGAGAATCGAACCTGGGTCTGGCCTCGTGCAAGGCAAATGCCCAGCCCGCTGTACTATCGCTCCAGTCCCCCTCTTTAACTTTCTTAAAGCTTTAAAACAGTTAAAAATTCCATTAGATCCACTAAGGCTAACTGGTAGACTTGAAGGTGAGTTTTGTAGTTAATGTTATTGGTAATATTTGCTCCATTTGAGATCAGTAAACTGCAAATTGGCCTTTTCTCAACAGAATCAACTTTTAAATCTTCTGTGAGAATTTTAAGTGACACTATATTTTAAGGTTGACTTGAGATCTTTGTTTTATGTTTAGAAAACAGTACATACTTAGTACATACTGCCAGTTTGTTGCTTTGCATTTATTCGAGAGCTAGATGCTTTATGTAGCTTAAGGCGGGCAAGGTGTGCTGCAGCTGTGTCAAATTCAGTGCCTGCCCAACCCATGGCAGGCACTGGCCCAAAAGGCTGCCACAGCAACATGTGACTCATGGGCCCTGATCCCCTTCTCTGGGCCTCAGGGATAAATTTGGTTACAGACATTAAAATCAGGCAGATTTCTATATTTATTTGTAGCACGTGCTCTCATTAAACACAAAGTTGAGCCCAACAGATAGCCAATTTCTTAAGTAATGTTTTATGTGTTTTCCTTTCATTTGGTTGTAACAGTTACTGTAGCTGGAGTCTGGGCCCCTTGATTATTTAACATGGTGCTAGTAAAAGTAACTGAAAACTATAAATGTTGAATTGAAAAACTTAATGACTTTTACTCTGTCCGGTTCATGAAAAAGTATTTTCTGGATGGATAGCTGTTCTACTACTGCGGGGTGAGAGATCCAAACCGGTTTGGAGTTTTTGGTTTTCTTAACCCACATATGTACCATCATACGTGTCTTTTTCTTTTTTTTTTTTTTTTAAACCTTATCCAATCACTATACTCTTGTGCAATGATGATGTTTTTAAATGTCAAATAATTTCATTCTCAAATAATGTTACCACTCTCTTGGTTTGCGAGCCTGGATATGATCAGAGCTTACTCTGCTTTATTGCTCAGGGATCAGCCCTAGCAGGGCTTGGGGGACATTGTGGGGTGCCGGGATTGGACTCAGGTTGGCATGCACCTTACTATACTGTCTCTGGCCACAGCTTCCCTTTATTTTAGGAATATTTTTAAATATCAAAGTGCCCTTCACTATCATGAAAATGTTTTTCACTTTTATTATTTTTTACTGTGTTCTTCATCAGCTTTATTCAGGATTGATGTTTTAACTTTGTTTTCTCACATTACAGGGCCGTGATTGGAGAAATTGATGAAGAAACAGATTCTGCCCTTGATTTGGGGAATATTCGAGCAGAACCTCTGAACTCTGTAGCACACTGAGGGAAAATCACATGGGACATTGTAAATTTTTGTACAGAAACTGAGTATTCTAAGAATGATGTGCAGATTTTTATGAGTATCATTGTAATATGCTATGTAAATTAAAATATTTCTATGTTTTGAGAGAAGCATATTTGCCTAGTCATAGGTTTGATAGTTTGGTTTTATTTTTATATTGAATAGTGTGAAAAATATTTTGGAAAGGGTCAGGAATAATATCTCATATTTCAATATTTATGAAAATCTTGTAAACTTAGCCTGTTAGATCAAGCATACAAATACCAGCAGTAGTCCAAGATACATTCATTTCTTTCCCTCATAGTACATTCACTAGAAGGTAAGTCTTCTGCAGTTACAAAAACCTGCATTTTTTAACTGAATCCCAGGATATTCCAATAAGACCAGAAAATCATGTAATTGGAGGTCCTGGATAGGAAATAAGGTTAGAGGAGGTTCAAAGCTGGACAAGTTCAGAAACAGTGATCTAAAACATCCCTACTTAGGACACCACCCTAGGGCTGTTTATCAGTTTTGAAATGGGTAAGAATATATTTGGGCAATGGAGAAAATGTTAAGCTATTCATCATCTGGAAGAATTGACTATACTTTTAAAATCCCATTTTAACTTTTTAATTTTAGGAATTGCAGGATTTTTTAGAATTGCCAGTTTTTGTTATTTATATGTGAATAAATAAACTTGTTTATATTGAGTGTGCTTGCTGTTATTGTCGACATCCACAGCTCAAAGTTTCCATAAACCTCACTGAAAAGAAGTAAACATGGGTTTTTCATTGGTTTATTATTTGAATCAGTTAAGAAGCTAATATTCCTTGCCTTCATACAGGCTTTCTAAAGTTTGTGTACAGCTTATAGAAATAATGTCTTTTAAGTTTAAAATGTTGTTTAGGTACGGGTTATTCCACTAAAATCACTCCAGTGGCAGCCTGTGTATTTTTGTGATAAACTAAAAATGGGGCCAGAGAAGATGGTACAGGGGTCAGTGTGTTTGATGTGGACAACCTCCGTTTAGCCCTGGATTCTGCATATGGTCCTGACCACAGAGCCAGGAGTAAGCTCAGCACCACCAGGTGTGGCTCAAAAGCAATATAAAAAATATCTACATAATTGTAATTGAAGTAAAACGTATGCAGTTTTCTTTTATGAGTTGTAGGGTCTAATAAGTGTAAAGCATGTGCTGTAATGCTTACGATGCTTTCCTCGATTTTGATGAAAGTGTCAAGGGGTTGTTGGGAGGGCCTTTTTTGTAAGCTTAGGAATAAAACTTAGAGGCCATATGGTCTCACATCCACTCATCTCATGTAGAACCAATAAATGATGCATTCTAGACATGGTAGTTTGATTTACATATGTTTTTATGAGGAAAAACAAGATTTGGAGAAAACCGAATTTTCCTTTGTCTTCAGGCTACATCAACCAGATGAACTTGGTTGATACTTCAACCAAGTTGACTGATACTTAGATCAAGTTGGTTAATACATTTCATTCATGGAAAGCTTAGGGAAAGTTAGTATTGACTCCTTAAATATTTGGTTTTCATTATATCAAATTTTATCAATTTAGTAGTGAAATGAAAATAGATAAAGCAGGTGGATGATTTTAGTTAGAAATGTTATCAAATATTTCTTTTACACAATAGCATTTTATGTTGACACATGTTGCAGAAATACAGAAAGGGAGCCAGTGAGTACAACAGATGGGTTAAATCTTGGCATCCCCGCTGGTCCTCTGAGCCTCTGGGTGATCCCTGAGTGCAGAGCCAGGACTAAACCTGGTTATAGCCAAAAGCCAAAAAATTAAATTATCAGTTTTGTCATGAATGATTGCCAGTAGGTGAAGTGGAGAGTTATTTTCCTAGCATACGTGATAACATTATCAATCACAATAGCCCGTTAATCACTGATTTCTCCGGTGGGCTCAGTAACACCTCATTTCGTCCTTTCCCTGAGATCTTAGAAGTCTATCTCAACTTGGCCCTCCTAAATATGTTGTACTGGGTGCTCTCCAGGGTCAGGGGAATGAGATCCAGCTTCTTACTGGATTTTGCATATGAATACACCATGGGAAGCTTGCAAGGCTGTACTCTCAGAAGATTCTCCCAGAGGGAGAAGTAGGCTAAAGATACCGCTTCTGAGAGCTTGCTTTTAAGTCTCTCTGGATGTTGGTCGTTGATGGGATTACACACACCTGGGTTTCTCTGCCGGTACCTTCATGCATGAGGCCTGTCCGAACGTGTAGAGAGGAGCTTGGAGCATGGCTGTAGCTAGGTTGCGGTGGTCTTCGGCTGCCGGTAGCTCTGCTCGGGGTGGGGAGGGAAGCTGGAGCCCATCCCCTCCGAGGGGCCCCGGGGAAGAAAGCCAGGCCTGTGGGCAAGAGACTGCCCATTATAAACCAGTAAAATAAATAATCTTCCCAGTTTGTAACAATGTCTATTCCAAAATTTATGCCTTACAAAGATAACTCCTGTTATCAGAAAAATAATATAAGAGGTTTATAGGGGAAGTGAATGAAAAAAATACCATGTGGTATATGCCCTAGTTTAGGTCATGTAACAATGAAAGTCACAAAAAGTATTTTGCTGTAGATTTAATAATTCACAATAAATTTGGCCTTTTATACTTGTTTTACTTTATATTTAGGTAGTGAAAGGGATCTCAAGTAGAAAAAGTTTCAATCCCAGGCATACGCTTCACTATTTTTTAATCACGGGTGATATAGGTAGATTTTTAATGCTAATTAATTAAAATTCAATTTCTTTTTTGCATTAGCACTGTTACCACCACGAGTGGTAACATGATTGATATTCACCATCAAATTTTTTATGTTCTTTAATGAAACTATGATTTTGTAATCAGTTTCTTATTTAAAAAGAGGCTCAGAACTCAATTTTAACCTGTAATTACCTCTGTGCTTTGTGAGTCAGAAGCTAAGTGTTGCTTAATAACCTAATCGAAGTATTTCTTGAGAGGATTTTCACCATTTTTTTTTATGGGCAATTAACTGCAAAAGGAACTTAATTGTTTTCTTTTTAATTGAAAAGAAACTAGCATTTGTCAGAAGTTCAACTGAAAGAAATAGACTTTATAAGGAAGTTTCCAAAACTGTGGTATAGGCCATTTTCATTGTAATTTGAGAACGTCATCACTTATGAGTCTAGGCAAGTTCTTAGAAACCAACCATGACTTTAAAATAATAGACCTGTAATGAAAGTAGGCCTAATAATGGCATTTTGTTTAGACTTGACCAGTATTGTTTTCTCATCAACATTATAATGAAATGATTGAACAAAACATTGGAGGGCCAGCCACACTTGGGGGGTTTTTAAATATTGAGAGCTTACTCTCTGATATTTAGGACACCCGAATGGTGCAAAGGAATTCTTGCAAAATTATTAGGGTGGTGGGATACCCCCTTGGCAATGAGTTTTGAGAAGTAACAAAACCAAGATACATCGAAAAGCAGTTACTTTGTCACAGTTCAAGGAACACTAAGGCTAGACCCCTTAGAGAAG
The DNA here is from genome assembly GCF_027595985.1 of Sorex araneus. Lineage (NCBI taxonomy): Eukaryota > Metazoa > Chordata > Mammalia > Eulipotyphla > Soricidae > Sorex > Sorex araneus. The sequence continues at coordinate 416,745,512 of NC_073302.1, forward strand.
TTACATGAACAGGAATCAGACATTCTGATAGGACATGAAAAACCACCCAAAGTTTGAAATCCTTTATTTTAACGTATCTGGAATCCTGCAGCTTACCTATAAAATGAGTTTTGTGAAAGCAGTGGAGAATACTTCATCCTGCAGGAATCATGTGTTAGTCCACAGTTCCCACACTCCTCACTGTTTTCAAAATATTCAGTAATAAAGGTACTCAGACTACGCCCTAGCAGGGAGGAACAGTATAGGATTCAAGTCTGACTCATTTTGTAGGGTTCTTATAGGAAAACTGGGGCTTTATATTATTTATCAAATAAAGAATGAAAGGATTCCCATTTGTTTCCCAGAGATGCCTTGCTAATGTAGGTCCCATCTGTGTTGTTAAGACTGATACCCTGTTTATACTCAGGATCTTTTAGGTATTTATTTGACCTTCTAACCCCGGGGAGTGTCCATTAACTCTTGGTTTCCTGTGAGCCCAAGAGTTGGATCAGAATTTTTGGTCTTGTGAAAGTAAACTACCCAGCCTCCAGAAGAAAGTCCAGGAATTTTCAGGATGTCTGAAGTGTAGAGATTTAAGTCAGCTTAAGAGGAGCTGCATGCAAGGGGGAAGGGCGAGGAGTTGACATTTCCTCTTTAAACCCCATCCCTCTATTTTGGGTGTACAACTTGCTTCACTTTAATTTTATGGCACACTCCATTCTGGAGTCATCCACATCTCACCTTGGGGTGTGTAATTCTTTTATTGGGTTCCCTCTACTATTTCCAAAATAAAAACACTTGTTTACTGTGTTCTCCTAAAATTCTTTTCTTCAAGACCAGGTAGGTGCTCTGTCTTCTTTGAGAACTGAACCTCTGCAGGACCATCACCAGAAAGTTTTTGGTGAGCTGTGCTGGAGCGGGCAGGAAGGTGTGGCTGTCTATTGTGACTACTTTTGCTCCAAGGCTGCTTACTGGCAATATGGTAAGGAAACTGAGACTTGCAAAAGATTTTATTTTATATGCCAGTGTGGGTCTCACATTATGCCTTATCATTCTTATATTTAAGGCAATAGTAGCAATAATAGCTGTCTTCCAGGACTGTCACTTTCACTGTCACCGTCATCCCATTGCTCATCGATTTGCTCAAGCCGGCACCACTAATGTCTCATTGTGAGACTTATCGCTACTGTTTTTGGCATATCGAATACACCATGTATAGCTTGCCAGGTTCTGCCCTGAGGGTGCGATAATCTAGGTAGCTTGTCAGGCTCTCCGAGAGGTGGAGGAATCGAACCCAGGTCTGCCGCGTGCAAGGCAGATGCCCTACCTCCTGTGCTATAACTCCATCCCTCCAGCACTGTAACAAATTAAATTAGTCTATTTAAAAAAAAAAACTTGTATGTTGTAGTAATAAATAGCAATAATTCAAAGGCCAATGAGAAAAAGTTATATATGTAGCTCATATGAGCCTAGGTTTTCAGTTTCACTGTCTATTATGTCTCCATAAGAGGGTGCATGTATAAAATATGAGAAATTCAGCTTATGTAGAAGTAAATTTACATTGTTTTAGAAAATATATAGGAATGGTAAATTTGTTGGATAAAAATTGATGATATTTGAAAACAAAAACTCAAGTCACAAACTGGGTTTTCTGTATTCTGAACTTGCATAGTTTACATGCTACATTTTACAGATTTACTCATTTAAAGAGGTTGATGAGTCAATTTTGGTTATAGTTGCCTTGAGGCTGTGCTTAAGGGTTTACTCCTAGTCTATGCTTGGGCGGGCTGGAGCACAGCTGGTAGGGGGTTTAATTCCTCCGTCCCCTGGCAAGCTACCGAGAGTATCCCGCCTGCATGGCAGAGCCTGGCAAGCAACCCATGTCATATTCCATATGCCAAAAACAGTAACAACCAGTCTCACAATGGAGACGTTACTGGTGCCCGCTCGAGCAAATCAATGAACAACAGGAGGACAGTGCTACCATGCTACTCATTTAAAATATTATTTTGCTAATTTAAGTGTCTTATGTTAAGTTGGGATGTTCACAGTTTTTAAACCATGGACAAGATGGATTAAAAGTTATTTTGTTGGTATATGCAAGGACAACAACAAAAAAGATCTTCACCTAAAATTAGATTCATTTAAAAAGTGTTGTGCTATCTTTCAACCAGCTACATCTATTTTTTCTTTTCTAGATGTGGTCAGGGTGTTTATGGAAAGGGGAAGATACAACTGGATGTGTTCAGAGACGACTCTGCCTGGGGAGGGGCAGGGTGGATGTCTGTTCCTCCTATCACTCCAAATAACTAGTGTCAGGAATTGAATCTTACTTTCCATCTGCAGCATGTGCACTGCACACTAGCTTCTTAAGAGACCTCTCCAGCCTCAGCTACAGATTTTTTTTTTAATCACAAGATTTTTAGTTCTCTTTCTGTGCCTTGTTTACAGGGATTATTCATGTGAAATTTGGTCAAATGCTTGATTAATCTCCATTCCTTCTCTGTAACAGGGAACAACACTATGACCAGTGTTTAGCTGGATTTCACAAATTCACACTGCCTCCTCTTGGTCACTGCATCCTATCCTAAGTGTCGATTCTCTAATTTTGTTAGGGACATTGGTTATGCCATTAATGCACACCAGGTACTCTGATAGAAGTTTAGGACCTAACAGAAAACAATATCAAGCTTTTTTTTTTCCTCTTTGGGCCACATCGGTAATACACAGGGGTTACTCCTGACTCAGGAATTACTCCTGGCAGTGCTCAGGGGACCTTATGAAATGCTGAGAATCGAACCTGGGTCACCCGCATGCAAGGCAAATGCCCTACCCATTGTGCTGTCGTTCCAGCTCCAATATCGAGAAATTCTTGACACTATAAATTATGTCTATAATGTCTATCAATTATGCCTTAGCCAAATGATCTTCAGATATTTATAAACCTAGGTCAGGAGTTCATTCATCAAGTTATTTCAACACTTAGGGATATATATAAAGCAAGTGGAAACTGTCTTTTACAGTAAGTATGATTTATACAGACCATGCCCCCAATGTTTTTCCCTGTTTTAATATTGAACAGTCTCTAGGTTTTATGACACTAATGATAAGGCAAACTAGTACTTCATCAACAGTCTTCTATCATTAGGTTAGCATTTCATCTGCTGCCTACGGCCATCATTTGGTCAATGCTGAAGCAATTGCCAAAAACTATTCTTTAATAAAGATTTCCAATATTTCCTTAGTATCACATAAACCATCAAAAGCTGTAGGGAGTATTTTTGTTAACACCTTATTAATGCCATCATTTTGTACATGTGCCATTTTAAAATAATTTACTTCGCAATTACTTGCCAGGAGTGGCACACATGTAATATTGCTAAAAACTAGGATCAAAATCACATCCTGTGGGACTGGAGATATAACACTGGGGTTTGTTTAAGTATATGCCTTGCATATCCCCGGAAACACATAGTGCCCAGAGCCCAGTACTGGGCTTGTCACCTTGGAGGCCCCTGAAAACTGTATTGAACAACTGCCAGTTCTGAGCCGAGATTTGTGGGCAAGGACCCGAGGGCCTTCTGAACACTATTTCAGAGCTCCACTACCCCAAGTCCCCAAATATCAAAATGTTATTGCACTTGAAATATGTTAAAAGAAGAATCCAGGAAAGGGAGACAGGTTTGAGAGGGGTGTTTTTAATTTTAAAGCTTTTTAAAACTAGCACTATAGATGTAAGGAGCCAGGTTTTAGTTTGTATGTTCCAGGTGTTGATTTCCTCCTAAAAATGGGACAAAGATCCTCAGTTTGTTGTGAAGAGTAGTAGGCACTTATAATATTGCCCACAACATATATTCAATATTACCTATTATGACTTAGGAAAAGAATTCAGAAATAATTAAAATATTCCCTGATAACATTCTTTGGGATTATGCTAAAGCCAGTAACAAGCTGGATCTCATTCCCCTGACCCTGAAAGAGCCTCCAGTGCGACATCGTTGAGAGGGCCGAGTCGAGAGAGACGTCTAAGATCCCAGGGAAAGAACGAATGGAGAGGTTACTGAGCCCGCTCTAAAAATCAATGATAATGGGATTTCGTGATCATGATTGTGAACATTCTTTGATGGTGGAAAAAAAACTAGTAAAGTTCTAAAATTACTTATATGTTTATTGGGGAAAATGAGGTATCTTTTCTCTGAGCAAAAAAAGTTCGGTTAAGTTTTGATCACCACATTTTAAAAAGTGTCCATGTGAAATTAGGGGGGAAAGTAATTAAAATGAAAATGTTTAGAAGTCATGAAAGCATTAGATTCTTAGTGTGGAAAAATAAAGTAAAATGACTGCTAGAAGTCTGACATGAAGAATGAATATTTAATATAAGTATATGATTTTGTATACTGAAGTATCACACTTTAGTTAAAATGAAATTCTACATAAAACAAAACAGGTGATAGCATAGTGGGTATACTAGAAAATTGCCTTGCATGTGGTCTACCCAGTTTGACCCCAGGCACACCATATAGCTCCCTGAGCACTGCCAGAAGTGATATCAGAGCTCAGATCCAGGTGTAAGCAAACCCTAAACTGAGGATGTGGCCCTCAAACAAAAAAAAAAAATATGGATAGTTGAACTTAAGTGATATCTTGGGAAATCACTCTATTCCTGCATTTGTGCTATATGTTAACCTTAATGAAAGACCATATGCTCAGTAAAGTGGTACTTGGAGGTAATGTGTATATATATATATATATATATATATATATATATATATATATATATATATATATATACACTCAATGTATGGCAGACACTGCAAGTGTTCTTCATGTATACAAACAGCATCATGGAACTAGACACACTTGAACTGGGCCTTTAAGAATAGTAACTATTCGTATATACAGTTTAGAAACCTGTTCAATTTGGCTTAAACTCAAAGGTGGGCATAAGCAAGATGTGTAATAAATTCCTTGAGAAATAAGTAGTAGAAAGATCTATCTGGACAATAATTCCTCAAATCCTTCACACTCCAGAAAAAGGACAGGTTTTTAACCAGCTCCTGGGAAACGACTCTAAATCACTGGAATATCCCACCTGGTAAAAGTGCTTCTGTATCTTACTATCCAGGGACACACTTGTTTTAGTGTTCTCGGAGGGGTGTAGACAAGGTCAGCTTGTGGAAGCTGCTTATCTATGTGACAAAGCACTGAATTTCCTCATAACTAAAGAAAAATGTGTTGCGTTAACTTGGATTTTATTATTCTTTAGAAATGGAATTAATTGGCAAAGCGCAATGTGCTTTTCAGCTCTTATAACAGAACCTATGCCAAGGAAACTAGTATTTTAACTAAATAGAGTAAGATCTGCTGTCCTTTATGCACACTCTTCCATTTTTTTTAGAAAGCAGAAAGTTTCCAGGATTAGGAAGATAGATAATAGAGGGGTTAGCAGGCCCATGCACAATCCCTGGCACCACATGGCCACAGAGTATAGCCCTGGAGGCATGCCAACACCACTACAGTTCCCTTACTGCCCCCCGGCACCACAGGGCCTGGGCAGCACTGATTCAACTAGGTTGGTCAGGAATTGCCAGAATGGCCCTTGGGCCCCTGATCACCAGTCAGAAGTCCTCCAACTAAGCCCCCCAAAAAGGTTTCCAAACTGTGACTCTTGATTGACAATTAATAGATACAATTTTCTATTAATGTTTTCTACAAACGTGTCTTTTCCAAGTATGACTATAAATATCTAAATAGCATGAAAATCTCAGCAACTTTGGATCAACTCATTTTGGCTCTGTAATATTCAAAGAAAAATGTTCTAAAATGTTGAGAGTAAGCTTATGTTGTAAGAATAAGCCTAAAGGAATTTTTAAAGTGTAACACTCAACTGCAAGTCATAATTATCTGTATTACATCAGGAAAAAAAATGTCTTGTAAAATGCTGGCAGTTATTTTGAGTTAGTTTAAACATCATGGGAGTTTCACTTGAAAGATGGTAAAGATCCTCCTCTTGCTGAATACCCTTTATGGTAAGCAAGGAGAGAGCATTTAAAATTAGGCAGATGGAACTGCCAGTGATCATCTGGAGAGAATCTTCCTGGATGCTGCAGATTTAGGAGAGCAGAATGAAGCAGTGAAGAGCTGTATCCTCAAACAGGAGACTGAATTTTATTTTATTTTACTTTTTGGTTTTTGGGTCACACCCAGCAATGCACAGGGGTTACTCTTGGCTCACACACTCAGGAATTACTCCTGGTGGTGCTTGGGGGACGATATGGAATGCTGGGAATCGAACCCGGGTCCACCATGTGCAAGGCAAACGCCCTACCTGCTGTGCTATTGCTCCAGCCCCCTGGGGACTGAATTTTAATCTTGGCTTGTGTGTAGCCCCTCACATGCACGGATTACACATTAAAGGATGTTCTTGGCCTCTCCTGGAAGCTCTCTTGCCACCCTCATTTGGTGCTCTTGAGACGCTTTTCCACCCGGGACTGCTGTTGCCTTGGACGGACAAAGGAAGGACTGATTAGCTGCCATTTATCCAATCTCTTGTCTCTCCCAGCTCTGTCCAACCCTCTGTGTGTGTGTGTATCTGTCTCTCTAACTGTGCAATTCTTTCTTCCTGCTGTATCTCTCTCCTCTATCTCTCTGCTGTCTCTCCCTCTCTTCTCCTCTTCTCCTTCAATCCCCCCTCCTTCAATCAATCCCTTTCTCCCACAGCCACTCTTTTTCGTGCTCACACCAGACCTTCCCAACCAGGCCTCCCCATAGGAAGCGTGATCAAAATGTTTTTCCAGTCTTCCCAACTACCTGCAGCCCACAAGGGCAGAACAACCCTTAAGGTGTGTTTCTCCTCTCCTTAGACCAGCAACTTAATTAACATCTTTAATTCTACTTCTTAATATTTACCATTCAGTTATGGACACAGTAATAGACACTTTTAGGCTTGTAGGGTGACTCTCCTAGGGACATCTCACCACAGACTCAGACTATAGTGCTCAGGCTGGATTAATCATTCCTAACCCCAGCAGGGTCCAAATATAGTTATTACTTTTGTATCATGAAAGAATTTGTCTATGACCAACCTCTTAACTTATAGTTAAGCATTAGGGCACTTTGACCAGTCCCATTTTGATGCCAGGGTTGCTTGTAGCTCACCACTTGGCCTGGGCCCATCCAGTCTCTCATCAGGACCCTGCCTTTGGGGATCTAGGAAATAAGGGTAACTGAGGCTTAAGTCGAGAGAGCAGATGTCCAGGAGGTAATAATATCTGGAATCAATCAACTTCCAAGCCATAGGCTTGTCTTTTTTAACTGTCTTCCTGTATCCATACAAACAGCAATTGCTCTGGAATAACTAATCATGCAAAGGACATTAAGGAGAAGAGAAAGACCATATTTATGGTCAGAGTCTGATCAGGAGACAAAGGTAATTGACAGGTTGGGGGGCAATCAACAAACACAAGCTTCCAGAGGTCAGGGAGGAAGGGCAAACCAACGTTATCCTACAGGCTTGTAACACTTAAGCGAATAAATAGCCTGGCCTCTCCAAGGTTCACTGTCACTGTCATCTTATTGCTCATCGATTTGTTTGAGTGGGCACCAGTACCATCTCTCATTGAGAGACTTATTGTTACTGTTTTTGGCATATCCAATACACACGGGTAGCTTGCCAGGCTCTGCCTCTCGGGCTCGATACTCTCGGTAGCTTGCCGGGCTCTCCGAGAGGAGCAGAGGAATTGAACACAGGTCAACCGAGTGAAAGGTGAACGCCCAACCGCTGTGCTATTGCTCCAGCCCCCCAAGGTTCAAGTTTCTCAAATACTCAAATTTCTAACTGGGTTTTTGGGAGAATTAGATAAAATAACACATGGAAAGTATTTCAAAACCATTAAGTGTAACATAGAAGGAAGTTATGAATATCTCTGACAATTGTCTCTTTTAGAAATACATTTCACTACAAGCTCTGAAAACCTTGGTTGATTTTCATTTATACAGGTAGGAGTCCATTAATTTTAGGAGCAAAAGAGCAAAAAGTTCAGAGGAATGCCATTTAGGCCTAGGGCAAGTGCGCGAAGAGGTGTCCAGTTAGTAAGCTAACTATTTCTTTGCATTGTCATTCTTTTGCTCTCATAAATTAGTCAGTGGCATTCTATGTCATCTCATATTTATTTTCTAAAATGAAAGAAAAAATAATGGAGAAATAGGTAAATGAGATTACCAAATGGAGGACGGTCTTCCAAGTCATGCCAGCTGACCCCTGCTGGAATGTCATAGCCAGAACTTTGTCATATAGTTGTTCTTAACTGCAAAGGATTCTAGTGAAATAAGAAGTGACACTGTCGCTCACAATAAAACAGAGCGCTAATAGAGGGAGACGGAGACCACCGAGGTCTATCCTAGTGCTACTATAGAAATAAGCACTTCAGAAGCAAGAAATGAAGGAAAAGGAATTAAGCATAAACTTAAGCCAAGGCATAAAGAGGAATAATAAAGTGTATGAAGAGACATTAAAGTATTACAGAGACACATGAGATCAGAGGATAGTGTATCTCAGTTTGCCAAAATTCATGCCACTGCATCTCTCTTTGAAGGAAAGGGGTTATTTGTGAGGAAGCTGGCAGATTCCTAGCCGAGAGCTGACCAATAGGAAGCCTTGAGAAGAGTCAGATGCAGAGTTTCACAGAGGATCCTCTGGACGCTGGACGCAGCGTGGGTTCAGTGCAGAGCTGCAGGAGACTGGAGCTGCCGGGGGTCACTGCAGCGCCTGGGGGCTGGTCAGTTGCCCCAAGGGCACGGCCCAGCTGTTTCCGGGTTTCACGCTCTGCTTCCGGCCTCAGGAGGGCCCGGGGTGAGCGCTCTAAGACCTGGCGTTGGTTGGGCCCATGTCGGTCCCACTGCGCAGTCATGAAGCGATTATTCACCTGCTGGAGAAGCAGGAGTGGCAGAGGCGCTTCAGGAGCGCCCCAGCCAGGACCGCGCCCCAGCAGGAGTTTCAAGAAACTCAGCAAAGCTATCTCCGTGGGCGATTTGGAGAAGGTGAAGGAGTATGTCAGTGTCAGGCAGTATGATGTGAATATGCGGGACCGAGAACTCAGGTGAGCAGAGGGGGAGAAGTCCTGGGTGGGGAGGGGCCCGCTGGAGGGACCCCTGGTTCTCTAACCCAAGGGAGGACCCTAGTTTTTATCATTCTCAGAGTCCCAGAATGAGGAATTCTGGGAACCGTTGATGCAGCCCCACACTTGGTACCTGCAGGTTATTTTTCAGATGCTTCCCCAGGTTATTTGACAACATTCCTGCCTTTCCTGATTCCCTCGCCGCCTTCACCTTCATCTTCATCTTCATCCCATTCAACCCAATCTCCATTTGGTTCTTGTTGATTTTTTTTTTCCGTTTGGTTACTGTAGATAACCTCGCAGCTAAGGTCCACCAGGTACCTGATAGGAAGACAGTAGAGATGACCACCTGGATAGTGGTTATTAAAGATGCTCAAACACTGAGACAACTAGCAGCTTTTCAAGGCAATTGCTTCTGAAAGCTTTCATCCCTGTGAGCAGGACTATGAATGAAGGCCAATATCACAGATCAGGGAAATGCAGATCAAAAAGCACAGTAAGATCGCCACTTTATTACTGTCATTAAAAAAAAAACTAAACATAAGAAAACAAGTACTGGAAGAGAAAAGGGATCCCTTCTGCAATCGTGGCTGAGAATGTAAATTGGTGCAACTATCCCTAGAGATAGTATGGAGATTCCTCACAAAAATAAAAATAGCACTAGATCAAGAATTTCTGGATATTTATAGAGGAAAATCAAGTGCTAATTTGAAGAGACAAATGCATACCATGTTCATTGGAGCATTTTTTGCAGAAGTATTCAAGATACAGAACCAACCCAAATGTTTATTGATGACAAGAATGAAAAAGATATTTAATGGAATAGTACTCCATTAGCCATGAAAAAGAATGAATATGTGTATGAATAAATATATATGAATGGATATACATTTATTCAATATACATATCCATACATATATTAACAAATGTGGGACAACATAGATGCCTCCTGAGGGTATTATGTTGAGTGAATTAAGTTGGATATGGAGAGGCAAGTATCTAATTCACTTTCATGTGAAAAATAAAAATAAAAAAATTAAAATATCATAGAGACAGAAAAATGATTGATGGTTCTGGTGGGGGGTGCCAGGGTAGGTAAAATAACTAAAAGTGATAAATAAAAAAACTACAGACTTTAAGTATGAAAATAATAATAAAAGGATATGTATAGTAGAGGTCCCTAACTGAAGTTTTGAAAGATTGCAGTTTTGAAAGTTGCTAAGACAGCAACTGAACTTAGCATAGTACTTTCACAATGTGCACAAATATTGAATTGTGTTGCTGCCTGAAACTAATGCTGAATGTCAACTGAAAATCATTAAAGCACAAAGCTACTACTTCACTTATCCTACATTGTAAGTTATCAATAGCCAACAAAACCAGTTAATAAGCAGGATATTTTCTTGATGAGACCTTATTGAAAACTGCATGTATGTTGTAGTCCTGCACCCTTTTATTTCAACAGGCATAATACCAATAGACTAGATATCTATATGAATTGTAACTTTTTTAAAGTTCAATTAACAACTCCCAAAATCTTGACAATTTGTCACTCTCCATAATTCAGGCTGATAATTCTTTCATTACATGAGAGTGAAAGACTGGAAAAAAACATATATTAAATGAAATGAAAGGTTATCAATTACACAGAACTGGATTCATGGGGATTTAAATTTCTTGTAAGGTAGTTACTTTGAATTAAGCAATATAAACAAAAGCTTTAGATTGGTACTGTAAATCTTTGATGCATGTTTAGATTTTTGAGAAATGGAATAGTATGCTCTATTTCAAATTGTAGGATGTTTGTAAATGTATACTTTGTATTAAACTCAAAAGACAGTTTTTTATATTGGCCTCAAAGTGAATTATATTGTATATAGCATATATTATATGTAATATATATTATGTATATAAATTTAAGTACTTTGTCAGCTTTATAATTTTGGGTCATTGGGATTTTTCAAGCAGTGCTGGGGTGCAGGGTGTCCAGGAATAACCCTCAGTGAAGTTCAAATTGGCCCATGTGGGTAAAGAGAGTTCAATACTCCGGGCTGACGTCCTGATGTGTGTGAATATATATATTATAGTGGGGTTTAGACTTTGATAGGAAGACTGAAATTATACAGCATGGTTGTACAGATTGGTTGGGAATTATCCAAATATCATTTATGTTCTCTCAGAGTTTTTTCTTTTATTTATAACCAATGGAAAAATACTTGGATTTTGAGGAAAGAGATAAATTTAAAATTTAAACGCCATATCAGTACCTTAGGACTAAATTTTCAAGATATGTGCATAGTGAATAAACTAGAAATCAGAATATTTGTAAGGATTGTATGTACTACTGCAAGGAGTTTTCTTAGGTGGATAAAAACTATTTTACTGCGTGTGCTAGTTTTGAGGACTGGAAAAACTTCCTGTTAAATAAAGTGCTTTTACTTGAGTCAAATTACGGATAATGAGAAGTCTATCAGTAATTATCATTGTAAAACAATTTCTAAGAAAGAAAATACATTATAAGTTTTTTCAGGTAGGAAGGAATCACAGCAAACTATTGTGTATAATTTTTTGGATAATTTTTATCTAGATCCTGATATCTTATGAGTAATTTTTCCAACACAAAAAAGAATTCCCTCTTTGATTGGGAAGTATGTGTTCCTTAAATTCAGATTCTGTTTTCTATAGATGGTATTGGGCTGGAGTGATAGCACAGCAGGTAGGGCATTTGCCTTGCATGCACCCGGCTTCTATTCTTCCATCCCTCTCGGACAGCCCAGCAAGCTACTGAGAGTATCTTGCCCACACAGCAGAGCCTGGCAAGCTACCTGTGGCATACTCGACATGCCAAAAACAGTAACAACATGTCTGATGATGGAGACGTTACTGGTGCCCACTCGAGCGAATGGATGAGCAATGGGATGACATTGACAGTGACAGTGATAGATGGTATTAATCTGTCTGTAGCAACTGTTGTCCCATTGTTCATCGATTTGCTTGAGTGGGCACCAGTAATGTCTCCATTGTGAGACTTCTTGTTACTGTTTTTGGCATATCAAATACGCCATGGGTAGCTTGCTATGCTCTGCCATGTGGATGGGATACTCTCAGTAGCTTGCTGAGCTCTCCAAGAGGGATGGAGGAATCGAATCCACGTCGGCTACACGCAGGCAAACACCCTGCCCACTGTGCTATCGATCCAGCATGGTATTAATCATGGATTAAAAATTGATAATATCTTGTGGATAATGTTGTGTTATCCAAGCTAACATCCTCATTTTGATTATAGTCTTTATTTTTTTTTCACATAGAGAATAATAATTGTTTAGGCTTCTGCTTTTTGTGTGGTGGAAATCTGAATTGTAGACTTTCTTTTAAAACTTTTTTTTTTTGTTTTTGTTTTTTTTCCTTTTTGGGTCACACCCAGCGATACTCAGGGGTTACTCCTGGCTTTGCACTCAGGAATTACTCCTGGCGGTGCTTGGGGGACCATATGGGATGCCGGGGATCGAACCCGGGTCGGCCGCGTGCAAGGCAAACGCCCTACCCGCTGTGCTATCGCTCCGGCCCCTAAAACTTTTTTTAAAAAACGGAATCACCATGATAAACCATCAGAAAGGCATTCACAATGAGTTTCAATTATACAATGTTCCAACACCCATTCCTTCACCAGTGTATATTTCTCACCACCAATGTCTCCAGTTTTCTTCCCACAACCCCACTACCACTGTCCCCCCCCCCCACCTGCCTCTATGGAAAGCACTTTCCTTCTTGCTCTCTCTCTCCTTTTCCTTTTGTGCATTATGGGTCGCAATACAGATAATTAGAAGTTATTGTGTCTGCACAGGGCATTCGGTATTTTTATTGAGAAGGTACAGCTGGAGTAGCTTTTTTCCCACTAGCTGGCAGCTTTGGGGTGTTGATGTGACTGCTCCCTCCCCGCCCCTTGATCCCCCATCTACTCAGGTTTGTTCAGCCTTGTGTGGGTCCTGAGGTTAACTGTGGCTTTGATCTCTTTTAAGATTTACTTATGAGTCTCTGAAGCAAGACCAATAAGTGAGCTTTATGTCCGAGCCAGAGGTAGTTTGTGGGCGTGGCTCCCACATGCCTAACTTTTGGAGGTTTAATTTCTTGGGAAACTTGGTCCTGAGTTGTTTGAGTCTGGACAGAGGCATGGAGGGGTGGCGGGGTGGGGATTTTGAGGTATTAAGGAAGCCTGAAGGCACCATCAGGCTGCTGATGCAGTCTTCCAGGTTGACCTGCTGGTGGCGCCATGCCCCTGGGCTCTAGTGCAGTGGCAGCAGCGGCCCTGGCAGGGACCAGAATCAGAGCCAGGGCTGTTACTGTTCATGGGCTGGGCACTCTTGGTCTTGCAGCCACCAGTCCAGCAGAGCCTGACTAGGGAGCACATGCCCCCATCCTGGGCCTCCAGACAATTGGTGCGTAGGGAGGTTTTCCTTCATATTATGCTGCAGGCAGTGCAGGCTGGTCCAGGGAAGAAATGATGGTGAGGGCAACCCCAATGGCAGTGAGTTGGGGTGGCTGCATAGTGGCAACCCAGGGTGCTTCCTTAACTCCAGGACCCGTGCTCCAGGTGGTGCTTGGTTGGACCCAAAGAACCTATTCAGACACATTAGAACCCGAGAAGAGCTCCCATGGCCAAAGACCTCCAAAGCCTTAGCCACAGCCATGCCCAAGGCCCCTCTTCACATGTTCGGATGAGCCTCACGCATGAAGGAACCGGAAGAGGAATTTGGGTGTGTGGGACCTGGGGCTGAGACCTCCAAGCCTGCTTGGATTGGGACTGGGCCTCTTCCGCCCAGATTTCCCATTTTCTAGTAGCTAGGTGGTCACACCCAGGGACTGCCCTCGGCGCCGTGTAATCCCACCAACGGCCAACATCCAGAGACTTAAAACCAAGCTCCCGGAAGCTTGAACATCTTATAGCCTACTTCTCCCTCTGGAAGAACTGGCAAGCTACTGAGAGTTTCCTGCCCACATGGGAGAGCCTTGCAAACTCCTTGTGGTGTATTCATATGCCAAAATCAGTAACAATGCTGGGTCTCATTCCCTTGACCTTGAAAGAGCCTACAATGCAGCATCATTGGGAAGGATGAGTAAAGAGAGGCTTCTGAAATCTCAGGGCTAGGACGAATGGAGACGTTACTGAGACCACTCAAGAAATTTGACAATCAACAGGATGATGATGATGATGATGATGATGATGATGATGATGATGATGATGATGATGACGACGACGACGACGATTATGATGATGATGATGATGATGATGATGATGATGAACTCTGCCACTGCCCAGAGCGCTGAGAGCTGCAGTAAGCTCTGCCTGCCGGCAGCTACTCTGTCACCATCCTCACAAGACCCACCCTGGGTGAGGGCTCCTCGGTGGGTGGCTAATCAGCTTCTTTTAATGATGCTCTCCTGGAGACAGAACACTGTAGGGGCACCCACATTAACTCATGCAGAAATTTTGTGAGCCCACAGGCTGTAGAGAGCTGAGAGCTACTCTCCCTCTGCTGGCTTTGCTGCTTGCTGCTGATCTCCAAATTGTAGACGTTTTATTTGTGCTCATTTCAGGGGATTACATGCAGATAAACCGGATTAAAATTGTAATATTTTCAGATTATAGCTATATATATATTTTTTGAGTTACAGCATAAATGCAAGTTTTATCATTGCATACGGATGTTAATCTAGCCCTTTGAAAGTTACATTATTTTTAAAATCTTACACACTGCCTTTTTTTGTGACACTAACAGGAATATTTTTGTACTCTTAAAGTGTTTCTGAGTATTTAAATATAAAGTAGGGAAATAGAAACTAAAGCCTCTTTTGGGAGCCCTTACTGTCTAGAGTGTCAGTATTATTTGTAATAACAAGGACATAGTGACATTACTTTAATAAATAAGCAAGTTTGTTTGAGCCAATCAGAACCATGAAGTACAGTGTTTAAGTAGGGCTAATTAATAGCACTGCACTGTAGCACTGTTGTCCGGTCGTTCATTGATTTGCTCCAGCCTGCACCAGTTACATCTCCATTGTGAGACTTGTTACTGTTTTTGGCATATCTAACATGCCATGGGTAGCTTGCCAGGCTCTGCCATGGGGACAGGATACTCTCGGTAGCTTGCCGGGCTCTCTGGGAGGGATGGAGGAATCGAACCCGGGTCGGCCTCGTGCAAGTCAAACGCCATACCAGCTGTGCTATCGCTCCAGCCCCAGGGAACTATCATATTTAATGAATGCATACTTGGTAATGGAAGGCTATATTTCCACTTCCTTGAGAAGTGGAAATAATTAGACTAATTTAAAACTATGATGAGATCTGTAATTTAAAGAGAAAGTCTTTAAATGTTCACCTTTGTGTAAATTTACAAATGCTAACTTTATTATTGGGAAAAAGAAAAATACACAATTGTGGGGGGCATGCCATGCAAAGGGGTTACCAAGCAAAGACACTGTATTTTTCTTCAGTTAACTGTGATATAAATTCTCAAATAATTTCAAAACTTTATTGGAGGTGTAATTTCATCATTTGCTCCAAGATTATTTGGTATTTAAAACAATTTCCATACTCTTTATTCCATTTTTCCTTAAAATGAAAATCAGTTTTAATTATATCTCCAAGTTATTTTCACCATTTAAAAATTTATTAAATACAGCTATAGATTTTAGTTAATGTAAATAAATTCACAAAGCAAATACCCATTGAGGCAGGCAGGGTGGGGGTGGCTTGGAGGGGTGGGAGGGAAACTGGACACTGGTGCTGGGAAATTACACTGGTGGTGGAGGGATGGGTGTTGACTGTATGACTGAGACCCAATCATGAACAGCTTTGTAATGACATATCTCCCAGTGATTCAATAAGATCACTGTCACTGTCATCCCCTTGCTCATTGATTTGTTTGAGCGGGCACCAGTAACGTCTCTCATTGAGAGAGACTTATTGTTACTATTTTTGGCATATCCAATATGCACGGGTAGCTTGCCAGGCTCTGCTGTGCGAGCTGGATACTCTCGGTAGCTTGCCGGACTCTTTGAGAGGGGCAGAGGAATCAAACTCGGGTCGGCCGCATGAAAGGTGAACGCCGAACCACTGTGCTATCCCTCCAGCTTCTTCAATAAGATAATATATATATATATGTGTGTGTGTGTATATATATATATATATATATATATATATGTATGATCTGGCGTGTTCTTGGGAATAGAATGTAACTTCTCAAACTGAGATGTGCCTCAAAGATGTTTTTGTTATATTGCTATAGAACACCTTTGCACCTGGCCTGTGCTAATGGACGTTCAAGTGTTATGCCACAGTTAATCGACAAAAAATGCAAAAAGAATGCCAGGGAACGTGAAAAAATATCTCCAATCACTGAGGTATGTTATTTTCTAAATTTTCAATTGAAATATTTTTATTTCTTTTTCTAGTTTACATTAGTTCAGCTTAGTATTTTAAAATGTAGTATTAAACATAGGTAGGGTATGATATTGATAATCTATTTTTCATTTGCTTGCCTCTCTATTCTTGTATTGACAGACAGTACAGTGTAAAAAGGAGATTTGTGCTGCTATTCTTTTGCACTATGGTGCTGACCCAAATCTGATGGATTTAAATGGCAATACTGCTCTTCACTATGCTGTCTGTGGTGAAAAGACCTCATTAGTTGAAAAATTGCTAGAATATAAAGCAAATCTTGAAGTTCAAAATAAGGTAACTTTTCCTATTTAATTTTATTTGAGATTTTTTTCTCTCTCGTTTTCTATTTCACTTAGACCTGCAAAGCAACATTATATTTTACAGTGAAAAAAAAAGAACTGTTAAAATACCTACATTACTAGTCAAATGAGAAATTTTTGATTTTCCTATAAACATTGATGAAATATTATAAAACCTGAATTTTTGTTACACATATACTTAACATGAGTGTATAAGCTGGATCAAGTTAGTAAAATCATATTATGCTCCAAGTATCTCTTGAGCTATCCAGAATGACAACTGCAAATAAATAGTGATTTTGTAGGTTTGAAGGAAGTTCTATCAAAATCCTGTTATAACAGGTTATAAAAGTCGAGTTGATGATTTACAACACTTATTATTTTTTAAGCAGGTTTTTGAAAAAAATATGTGTATATATAACAGTGTTTCTTCTGGACGTACTTGGGGACCAACAGGTAGTATCTAGTAGTGTAGTGGGGAGATGTAGTACCAGGGATTGAGCTAAAGGACTGGCACATGCTGTGGGCAAGTGCTTGGCCATTTAAGTCATAGTGATGGCTCTTGAAATCACTATATCACTATCCCATTGCTCATCGATTTGTTCGAGCGGGCACCAGTAACATCTCTCATTGAGAGACTTATTGCTACTGTTTTTGGCATATCCAATACGCACAGGTAGCTTGCCAGGCTCTGCCGTGGGGGCTCGATACTCTCAGTAGCTTGCTGGGCTCTCCGAGAGGGGCTGAGGAATCGAACTCGGTCGGCTGCATGAAAGGTGAACGCCCAACCGCTGTGCTATCGCTCCTACTTCTCTTAAATGCTGGTCTCTCTCTTATCAATTAAATAGTCAAGGCTGTATTCGCTTCGTTTGAATTAAGCCAAAATTTTTCTTTAAGTTTACATAATTAAAATTTTATTTTTCTATATTTTTATTAATTAGTGGAGGTTGGCTGCTGGGGCTGGGTCCCTTGGGGCGGGGAGGGCTCTTACCCGCCCCCCTCTGGGGCACCCTTGGTGCAAAGTCTGGTGGCATGGTTATGAGGGCCTCATTTTATGCTCCCTTCTGGGAGAAGCAAGACATTAGTTGATTTAATTAAATTTTGGTTTTGGGGCCACAGCTGGTGTTGGTCAAGGCTTACTTTTTTAAAAAAAATTATATATTTAAATAAATAACTATGAGATAAATTTACAGAATTTTCATCATCAGGTTTCAGTCATGTTCCAACACCTATCCCTCTACCAGTGTACATTTCCAACCACCAATATTCCCTGTATCCCTTCTGTCACACTCTGTTATCCCCCACCCCTCCCACCCTCTGCCAGCCTGCCTCTATGGCAGGCACTTTTCTTCTCTCTCTGTCTCTCTCTCTGTCTCTGTCTCTCTCTCCTTCTGGGCATTGTCATTTGCAATATTGACACTGAAGGGCTATCAAGAATATCCCTTTACCTACTTTTGACACTCAGTTCTTGTTCAGCATGACTATTCCCCAGATAGGTATGTCATCTTTAATTTTTTTAACAGGCCTAAATCTTATTTTCAGAAACACATTAATTTTTAAATCATTTTCAGAAGTTTCTCATATGCATACTTTAAAATTCGACTCAAATCTAAAATGAATATAATGCTGGCATAATACTTTGAATAATAATTTCGAAATACTTTTTTTCAGGATGGTTATACTCCACTTTTACTTGCCATTACTGAAAATAATGCAAAAATGGTAGAGTTTCTTCTGAAGAGAGGGGCAAATGTAAATGCTTCAGATAAGAACCAAAGGTATCATTATTGCTAAATAAAAATATATAACTATAACTACCTAATTAGATTCTATGTATGTATTTATGTATGTATATATCACGTGATTTGGAGAAAATTACTTAGATTTCCAGAGTTTGTTTTCAGTCTGTAAAATTAGACAGTTGAGCTAAGTTGTTATTATCTTTATATAATTAGAACCTGTATAGGAACTATAACTCTGCATCTCAGATGCCATTGTTAAATGAGAATAGGTGTGTCAGATACCTGGACACTCCTGCCTAGAGTTTTGAGACATCTCCTGATGAAAACTAGGAATCCAGGAAACCAGGGAATCCAGGTTTCTCCCTGATTTTCTAGGAACTCTGTCTTTAGACTCCATGATATGATGCATTATTGGCATCACTTTTTGAATTGCTATACCCTCTTTTTTACATTCTTGGCTTGATATATTTTCTGCTAAGAATTCTATGCTTAAAAAAATTCTGTACCAAAAATTTGTATATTATAAACGAACTTTAAAGTGTATAAGTTATATTTGAGATCTACAGATAGGCATTTATTTTTCTCTTGTTCTAGAACTGCTCTCATGATTGCACTAATTTATGAACCAGAAACTTTAGTGAGTCTTCTTCTGAAGCAGGATGTAGACCTGTCTTGCCAAGATATTTTTGGTTTCACGGCTGAAGAATATGCTTCTTTTAACGGTTTGAGTATGTAAGTGTTTTACTGCATTTCTTTTAACAGTTAGGTGCAATTTGATTACAAGGAAAGAAACATGAGGCCCAAACCACAAAGCTGGAATACAGTCTACAACAGAAAGGTTCTCTAGATTTTAGAAGCCTAGATTTTTATCTCTTTGTAGGCTCTGACCAATACAGAATAAATATAGGTAACCAGAACTTACAAATTGACTTTATGTGGTAATGAAAGTTGAATTATGACCAATTAGGTATTCTTGCAATTAATGTTGACATAGTCTTTAAAAGGACATGGGGCAGAATGTCCTGACCCCGTGCCAGACTGTGTTCACCAGGGCACCTTGGAGGGGTCAGGTTGAGTTTCCCTCCCCGCCGCCCAAACCAGAACTCTGGCAGCTGAAAACCTCCAGAACTCAACTGCTGCCATACCCAAGGCCACTCTCCACAAACTCTGATGAGCCTCACCCAAGAGGGGACGAGCCTCACCTAAGAGGAGACCAGCAGAAAAACCCAGGTATGCGGGAACCCGTGACTGAAATCTCGGATCGGGACTGGGCTTCCTTCCCCCAGTTCCCCAGTTTTCCAGTAGCTTGGCAGTCACACCCAGAAACTGCTCCCGGCACCATGTAATTTCATCAACGACAAGACCCAGAGACTATAAACTAAACTTCCTGGAAAAGAGCAAGGCAGAATTTCCTGGAGCACATGGCCTCATTCGAGGCCAAGCAACCTCTTATACTCTATTTCGTTTACTTATCAAACGTAGCACATATTTGTTTGGTTTTAATATACTTGCTTGCATTCTCTTATCTACATACTTAAATGGCTCCAGAATGAAATGCAACAACCTTCACACACTTTTTTTTATTGTGGTGGGAAGGTGGTTGGTGGTGGAATTGGTGTTTGAATATTATCTGCTATGGACAATTGTGAACTTCTTTTTTGAAAATGAAATATATATATGTATAAGACATGGGCATACTGTTGGGCAAAAAGTGATTGTTCCATATCAGTCTCTTTAATTTTTAAAATATATTTAAAAGTATATTTTACTCTTGTATTGAATATTATTGCTATGATTATCCATATTTAGTTTTATGTCTTAAGAGTTTTTATGTATTACTTATTATACCTAAAGGACAAAAGTTATTTATAAACTTGCATTTTTGATTTCATAATTCAATAAGAAAGTAAGATAAAATGAACCTATATTTACTTTATAGCTAATAAACACCATACAGAATGTTTTCTTTATAATGTTATTTTAAAAGCATTCAAAATTACGTAGAGATTTCTCCAGTTTTTAAACATTTTCCTCCATCTGCTTTCTCATGTTTTAGTGATATGCTTTAATCTTTAATTATGTATGAAAATCACAATGTAGGGAGAGAGGATAGAGAAAAGGAGAGCAGGAAAAAGAAAAAAATAGAGGTGTAGGAACAGGAAGAGTTAGGGAAAATAGTATTCATATACATATACAGACATTTAGTTTTTGTGTTAATTGAGTTTAAGAAAGTAAGGAATTTATAATTATTAAAATATGGACCTATTTTTAGTGCATTACTTCTTTACAATAATGGGCATGTATACCTTATTTTACATTGATTTAAACAAAGCATATCACTGTATCACTGTCATCCTGTTGCTCATAGATTTGCTCAAGTGGACATCAGTAACATTCCCATTTGTCCCTGTCACGTGCTAGTGTAGCCCAGTGGTGTCTGCTCACTCCAGGAACACATTTGGTCAGGGTCTTGAAGAAGTGGTAGTTCGGCCCTGAGATTTTAGCAGCCTCTCCTTACTCATCCTTCCCAATGCTGCCGTATTGGGGGCTCTTTCATGGTCAGGGGAATGAGGCTCATTATTGTTACTGTTTTTGGCATATCAAATATGCCATGGGTAGCTCGCCAGCCTCTATCGTGCAGGTGGGTTACCCTAGGTAGCTTGCCAGGCTCTCTGAGGGGGACGGAAGCTTTTGGAGCAGCCTCCAATTGCCCTTACAGGTGCTCTCAGTCTACCAAATGCATGCTTTTGGTCGACTGGCATGTTGTAAAGATGTTCTCATTAGTTCACTCTCTGCCAATTGGCACCATTACCCACCCTCACCCCCCACCATGATGAGGTGATGAACTATCGAGGGGGAAACAAAGCGCATGTAAAATTTAAATCAAATAAAGATATAAGTAACTATACTATAATATACTATACTACACCATAGTATAAAATAATCACTGTCACTGTCATCCCATTGTTCATCGATTTGCTCTAGTGAGCTAGTATAAAATAATACACTGCATCATACTAATCTACTTTATAAAGTAAGGTAGATTAGTATATTTGTCCTTATAAAATAATTCATTACTTGAAATAGGTCTCTAAATTTTTTTTAAATATGGAGTTTCTCTCATCAGTAATAAAGATTGGATATATGAAAGTAGGAGACACAGATCACTGTAGTAACGTGTTTGCTGTGTTCCTGGTTTGTTGAGAGTGAATCTTGATCTTCTCTGCATCTTCAGTGTGAGGTGTGGTGAGTAGAGTATATGCAGTTGCATATCAGGTATAAACAATGGCGAGTGAAGTTATGGGTATCAGGAATGGATGTTTGCCTGGAAGGAAGGTAGAATGAGCAAGCAAAGGGTCTGAAATGTGAATTTGGGCCTGCTGAGATGGCAGAGGTAAGATCTGAAGAAAAGTTTTACACTATGAATTTGCTCTAGTCTTGGGAATGAATGTATTGTCTTCAATTTGTCCATTTTTGGGTAAAACTACTTGCTAGGAACTGAGTTATATTCCCTCCAAATTCATGTATAATAGCCGTCACCTGAGCTACCTCAGTAGTAGGATGTTTGTGTGGGAGAGAGGGGTTACAATAAAACAGCTATGCTTTAGTGTTTGGTCTCATTCAATAACTTTTTTGTTTCCTTATCAGAGGATATTCAGAGAGACACCAGGGGTGTTTGTATAGTGTGGGATGGCTTATGTGAAGAGGGAGCAACAGGTTAATCATTTGGTACACAAGGAAAGTAGCATAGGACAGATTGTCCCCTTATGTCTTTCAGAGGAAACCAAGTCTGCTACATCTCAATTTTAGTCATCTAGCACTCAGAACTGTGATAAAATAAGTTCTTATAGTTTAAGTCACCAAGTTGTCTTTTGTTATAACAGCCCTACCTAGCAAACTAATATACTACATACAACCTGAAGCCACTTTTCCACCTTAATGGTGGCTTATTTGTGATAGCAAGGGAAAAACAAGTGCCAGATAATGGGAGGAGGTAAAATAAAAGTGAAGTTGATAGAGTTGGCTTAAAAAGATGCTTGAGGTCAGAAATGTAGGAAAACTATAGTTCGTATCTAAGGTTTTGATTTGATAATTGTATTATGAATTGAATTAATAATGAATGCTAGAATGCACATATATTTTTCTCTTTATGAATAGATACCATCAATTAATTTCTAATTATGCAAAGAAGAAGAATTCCAAGCAGATATCTAACTCTAGAAATACAACTTTTCACAACGAACATGCTATAGACGAACTGGAATAAAGTAAGATACAAAATGAGCAAGTAATTTTGCTTTTTTATTTTTTTTTATGAACAGTCTCTCAAATAGTGTTGAGATTGGGATTTTTTTATCCTAATTTGAAATTCCAAATATTTTAAAGAACTATTCTTAAGAATACTTAAGATGGGGCCAGAGAGATAGTACAGATACTTGCCTTACATACAGCTGCTCAGCATAACATATGGTCCTCATAGCCTTGCCAGGGGCTGGAGTGATAGCATAGCAGTTGGGCATTCGCCTTTCATGCAGCCGACCCGTGTTCGATTCCTCCGCCTGTCTCGGAGAGCCTGGCAAGCTACCCGTGCATATTGGATATGCCAAAAACAGTAACAATAAGTCTCTCAATGAGAGACATGACTGGTGTCCGCTCGAACAAATCGATGAGCAACGGGATGACAGCCTTGCCAGGAATGATTCCCTAGTGCAGAGCCAGGGTTAAGTCGTGATCACATCTGGGTATGGCCCAGCCTTTCCCCCACCAGAGAGAGACTACTTGAGATTAAAATATTCTGATATTGTGGTGACTGAAATGATAAAAAATAGACTGGTGGTTAAGGTACTTTTAATCACTAGTATTTTAACTTTTCAACCTCAGTGGTGAATACAATTATTCCTATATCCACTAGCAATCTGATTCTTCTCCTGCTCTTCACTTTTAATTAGTAAAAGAAAAACAGGACAGAGGGAAGCTGATGGAAATCTTAAAAATTTTATAAGAAATTTTCTCTATATAAATATCACAGCTATTCAAATTCTCTTTATGTTCTCTATGTTTTAGAATAGTGCTTGACCTAATGATTCAAGATGAATAAGTTTAATAATTTCCATCAGTGTCATTTCTTTAATTTCATCTCCTGCACTTCATAAAAAAAACTTTGGGGTCATTCCTCTCCCACCTCCAACCCCCACCCAAGAAAAGGGTGCTCAGGGATCACTGAGTTCTGTGCTCAGGGGACCAACATATGCAGTGTGGAGGTTTGAATCTTGGTTAGCTACATGTAAGCTAAGTGTCTAAACCCTTGTATTACCTCTCTGGCCCAAGAAATTTTGATTCTTTTTTCACTCTTGATATAAATTCTTGTAACTTCCTCTCTTACCATGTCTCTTCCTCCTTGTCCTTCCACTTTCCACCTTCCCCATCTCTTCCCCATTTTCCTCTCTCTCTCTCCTTGCCTCCATCTCTCTTTACACATTTCTACCCATTTTATCTCACCCCCTTCTCCTTTTTCTTTTTAAATTTCCATCCAACTATAAGAAGGAAAGAATTTCTGTGATTCCCTTAATTTCTTTTGGGAAATAAATCAATGCACAGAAACACAACTTCTACATTTTGAGTATGTCTCAAGTATAAGCAATTAATACCACACTTATCTTTTTTTTTGTCTGGTAATTCGTGCTTCCAGTTTGTAAAGGAATATTAACCTTGTATGTTTCAAGAAATAATATAAATCTTATTTTAAGAAAACTGTGGAAGGATACTGGAAAATACTAAGTATAAAAAGCTGTGTTTCTGTCAGATTTAAAGGCCAATATTTATTTTTATAACTATACAATTTAGCATGATGAGTTATAGCTTGTTAGAATTGAGAAATAGAATTTTAGAAAAATATTTTTGGAGTGAACAGATTTTAATGTAAATGGAGACATAATATTACTCTGTAGATGTAGAAGTGAGCTTCTACAATCCTATTCTCTACTGAATTGAATTTGAAAAGTCTAAATTGAAAGAGCAGTAAAGGAATTATCAGAGCATTTTCACTCTTTGAAGAAAGTTTGTTAAATAGAGAACAATTTTCATCTTAGAAGATATGAAGAAATTTCAAATGACAAATATCTATATCATAACCATCAGTTGACTTGATAAACACGTTCAGTAGATAGTTAAAGAAAAATGTTTTGGTTGATAGGACCGGGAGTGGAGATCCTCTGCCTGTTTCCCCCAGTCTCTGGAAACCCAGGGGTCATGCACATAAGCCACCTCCTGCCGGCGCCAGATAATCTGGTCACTGGCCACCATCCAGATCACATGGTCTTTTCTCCTGGAAGGGAGCAACATGATACTCGTGATAGCCATGCCACCCAACTCCATGCCAGGCTGTTTCACTCAGGACACCCTAGAGGTGGGGCCAGTGAGAGCCCTTCCCGCCCCCAAGGGTCCCAGCCCAAGAAGCCGAAGACCTCCAGAACCCAACTGCCACCATGCTCAAGGCCATTCCCAACATGCTCAGGCTGAGCCTCACATATGATTGAATGTATTCCTGGACCTCTCTGCCCCATTTTCGGCAGCTCGACACATCATAAAACACTCCCTACCCATTCTCCATAAGTACCACACTGCATCTGATCAGGTTCAAATAGTAGGCAACAGCAAATAATAGAGGGAAATATATATATGCATATATACATAGTTTCAGATATATATATGTATACACACACACACACACATGAAAGCTCACATCACTCAACATTTAACAACATGTTAGTGATATCCTAAAGAATTTCTTAATGACCTCTGCCAAAATAGAACAATCTTCACACCGTCTCCTTTATGGATAATTTTTTGTAGCATTTTCATAGATTTTCCATAACAGACAATACACAATATATTATTTTGGTTGTGCTTTGAGACAGAGATGGAAACCTCCCAAATTTGGTGGTGGGAAGTATAATGGTGATGGGATTGGTCTTTGAATATTAAATGTAATCAAATGTTGTGAACTACCTTATAAAATAAAAAAAATTAATTTT
Source organism: Sorex araneus (assembly GCF_027595985.1). Taxonomy (NCBI): domain Eukaryota; kingdom Metazoa; phylum Chordata; class Mammalia; order Eulipotyphla; family Soricidae; genus Sorex; species Sorex araneus. The sequence continues at coordinate 416,771,123 of NC_073302.1, forward strand.
GGTTGAAACATTAAGTGTGATATTAATATCAATAAATTTTGAACAGTTTGCTAGGCATGCATTGATATTCTAAAGCAGTATGTTGTAGTGCAGGTATAGTGTATTTAAATAAAGTTAAGGACATTGTAGCTGTAAAATAGAAGAAATTATTATGCTATAGATGATACTATATGTATTAAAACTTATGCAAGTATATAAACTGTGACTTTTTCATATTATAGATATATGACAGCAATATATATAAGTTTGTATTTTTATAGAAAAATGAAAATATATTAAAAAGTTCATTTACTTGAACAGAATATTGGTTTCATTTTAGGCAGGTTTTATATTTTTATCAGAGATTTTTATAATTTTTCATTTTTTTTTGAAAAAGTTTAATATAATACACTAATTTTCACTGTGTCCTTGCTGTGACATAGACATCTGTATGACATAGACATCTGTACTGTTGTCTGACTTTAAGGCTGATACCTGAAAGATGCTTTCTTAGCTTTCTCTTGGGATAGGCCTTATTTGCCAGAAACTTGACAAAGGTTGAACAGATTGGAATCAGGTTCTAAACCCTGGGTAGAATTTTGGCATATAACATCTAATAAGAAACTAGGCTGGATAGAGAAATAACTTCAATATTGTTATGCTTGATTTTATGTTGATTATTAACATTTGGGAAACTTTATATTCTAAAACAGTATGTTGTAGTGCAGGTCTAGTGTATTGATATTTGACTTGTGTTTAATTGCAAGTTTACTTTTTGAGTTCTCCAAAGTAATTGAAATCTTAGAGTACTGCTAAATTGTGAATTCATTTTTAGTGTGCATAGTGATATCTAAAGTAGATCACATTTATTCTTCCTTCAAGAAGTTTCTCAGAGAGAACAACTAATTAATATGTATCTAACTTTAGATGAATAGTTAAACACCCTCTAAGCAACCATGTCAGTAGCTTACATTTTTCATTAATGTGCACCAGAGAAGTATTCTTATTTATAATTTCCTCAATTTTCATTGTCCTTATCCTACCCACAGTAAGCCTGTAGGATACGGTCAGCCTCTAGAAGAGCAAGTGAGACTGGTTGAACCATATGCCCTTCATAGGTTTATGCTAAAGAAAGGCACACTTTCCAAATTTCCAAACCCCCATCTTTGGAGTAGGTCTGGAGCGATAGCATAGTGGGTAGGACGTTTGCCTTGCATGCAGCCAACCTGGGTTTGATTCCTCCACTTCTCTTGGAGAGCCTGGCAAGCTACCAAGAGTATCTCGCCTGCACAGCAGAGCCTGGCAAGCTAACTGTGGTGTATTTGATAAGCAAAATACAGTAACAGGGAGTCTCACAATGGAGGCGTTACTGGTGCCTGCTCCAGCAAATCAATGAGCAACAGGAATGACAGTGATACAGTGACATCTTTGGAGTGTTGGTGGGTCTGTCTCAACTTTGTCATTAGATTGTGTTCTTCCTTTGGTTATATCTCTGAAACTGCAGCCTCTGCTGGCACCAGGAAGTGTTCTGTATGTTGGTGCTGCATCTTTAACTCTTGGCCCTTCGTTTTGCCTGGACTATTAATTTAGCTTGTCTTTATTTTATTTCCTTGTAAAAATGATTCCTTCCCAATTTTGAAGGTGATTTTTCTCTTGTATTTTCTAGTGTTCTCTTGTTAAAGAGTGATTTATATGTCCACTTATTTCTTTTCAGGTTTTCCTCTCCTAAGAATTCTTCATCATTTTGTAATGCTACATTCCTGAATTGCCACTATGAAATTGGACAGTTATAGGAACATGGGCAAGAATGCTCAGCCTTTGTTACTTGTTTCCCCATCTAAAAATCTTGTGCAAAAGTAAGTAATAATAAAGCCAATCTGCACAAAGTACCTCACACAGATGTGTTTCTTTTATCTCTACTTTGGGCTGAAGAAATACGACTGAAATTCATCTTTTCTTGCTTATTTATTTATTTCCTTATTTATTTGGACAATACTGTTTCATTTTTTTGCAGATCTTAAAGCAAAACTCATGATACACGCTGATTCTTACCAAGTTTTACATGTGGCATTATTTCCCAAATTTGGTTAGAACATCATGGGATTATAATTGGTTGATATATTTCTCAGCTATATGTATTCTCTTCTCCCTGACCTTGTTTTCCATTCCTGCTGACAGCACTTGCATGAATGAAAGTGACAGGTTGTTTTTTTCTAGCAGGTGCCCATCACCCTCTTGCACTTTTGTTATTGTTCCTCAGAACAGCGTGGTTGATAATACAGCTTCTTTAGCTCAGTTCCAGCATAAGTAACACATAGTGCAGATGCAAAATCAAGCCTGTCTAATATCTGGAATCTAGAAGAGCCATAGCCAATACTCACAAGTAAAACAATCATTGTTTAGGCCACTGACAGTATATGATTTTTTTATTGTTCGGGGCGGAGGGTAAGCTAACATAGAGGGCTCATAAGGAGAGAGCATGGAATTCTGGACATTTCAGATACACAGTTCCTAGGACGTACAGTTTGTAGTCCTTTTCTGGATTTCACATCCATTTTGCCACTAATTCCAAAGCATCTTAATCTGCATGTTCTCATAGGTCTCTTTTGTTTACCCATAAAACTTGGAAGAGACAAGTCTACTTTACAGAGTGTAATTAAAGCATCACTTATAATGTGTTTATCAAATATATTCTTTTTAAAAAAATCAGGTCTTTCTCTACAAATAATCATTTTACCAGTTTCAAAGAAGGAAAACTTTCCATCAATTTTAAGTTGCAAACTTTCAGCTTGCAGTTTTTTTCTTTGGGATGAGTGAATCTTACTCATTTTTTGGTAGTCATTTCTGTTTTTTGAAAGGAATACCTGATATTCTTTTTTTTTAATTTATTTTATTGAATCACCATGTGGAAAGTTACAAAGTTCTCAGGCTTATGTCTCAGTTATACAATGCTCAAACACCCGTCCTTTCACCAGTGCCCATATTCCACCACCAAAAAAAAAAACCCAGTACACATCCCACCCTCCACCCCCCAGCCCCCCCCATAACTGATAAATTTCACTTCCTTTTCTCTTTACCTTGATTACATTCCATATTTCAACACAAAACTCACTATCGTTGTTGGAGTTTCAACACAGAACTCACTATTCCTGTTGGAGTTTATCCCCCAAGAATACAGCCCTACTGACAAAGGAATATTTGATAACTAGTTTTCCACTGATGAGAATGAAGAGATAAAATTTACAATTTCTGTATTTTAATAATTAAGTCCAGGGAGATTCAAGTTGAAAATTGAGTCATTTCCCTTCCTGGAGCAGCATGGAGCAAAAGCTTAGTTCACAGTCTGGATACCTGGTTGCAAGCACTCGCTGGAACCCCAAGTCATATAGCTGGCTCTGGATCCTGCTCATTCCGCAGCCAAGTGGCTGTGCAAAGGCCAATACCTGATATTCTTTACCTAAAGAGTTACCTATTTTTTTCATACTATTTCCTACAGTTGCCACCAATGTGCTGGCTTAAGTCATTAACAAATGGCCACAAATATGGTGATTTAAATCAGCAAAAAAATTGTTGCTTCAAAGTTCTGGAGGTCAGAAACCCAAAATGGGTTCCATTGGGATAAAATCAAATGTCAGCAGAATGCATTAGTTTCTGCAAGTTCTAGGAAGAATGCTTCTTTGCTTTTCATTTGCTTCTAGATATTGCCTATGTTCCTTGGCGACTTTCTTATTTTATAAATTGAATCACCATGAACTACAAACTTACAAAGATATTTATAATTAGGTTTCAGCCTACATTGTTCTAACACGTATCCCTTCACCAGTGTTCACTACCCTGCACCAAGATCCCCAGTTTCCCTCCCCCCCAGCTTGCCTCTGTGGCAGGCACTCTTCCCTTCCCGGTTGTCCTTTGTCTAGCTGTCATCCCCCGCCCACCACCACCCCCATCTAACCCAGTGGCAAATTTCCTACTGAGAAATAATTCTTCTGCCTTCTCTCTTCATTTATCTTTCTCTGACTCTTCTCTGAATCTCTTGTCTTCCTTTCCTACAATCTTTCTTAGGGGGTATGGAGGCACACTGGGTTGTGCTCAGGGCTTATTTCCAGCTCTATGCTCAAGGACCATATGGGGTGCCCAGGGTTAAACTCAGGCTGGCTGCATGCAAGGAAGTCGTCTTTCCCACTGTACTATCCAGTCTCTCCTACAATCTTCTTATTTACAGTGTGTCTACAATACGGAAATTGCAAGACCTTTCAATCTAATCATATAATTTTCCTTTTTCTAGCATTTGTGGAAAGGGATATATTTTTTTAAATGATGGCTAGGTGTTAAAATTCTAATAGGTATTAGAATATTGCTTTGTCATTTTGATTTGGTTTTACATAGTGTTTAGTGATTCCAAGTACCTTTTTGTGTAGCTGAAGGCCATTTGTATGACTAGATTCTCATTTACTCTGTGCATGGTTTTAATCATATTGTTACCATTTCCCTAATGTTCCTGGGTTCCATATTTTTGGATATGACTCATTTTCAGATAATTTTACAAATACATTTTCTATTTTTTGAAAATTGTTTAGTGATTGCTTCTTTTGTTGTACAAATGTTTGTTAGTTTGATGTAGTGTACCTGTTTGTTGATTTGCATGAATACTTGAGCTATCAAGGTTATCGATCAATTATTAGTTTTAAATTTTTTCTATTAAAGAGTATTTGGAGGTGATTTTAATTTAGTTCAATAGATTTAAACTGTTATCCCTTATAATAATTAACTATTCCCCCAATAACATAATTATCTTCCTCTTCATTATTTTGTTATTTGAATATAATAATATTATATTCCAATAATCATATGCATCTCAGGGCATAGTTATTACATATAAGTGATTATAGTGTTTATTAATCTAGACTCACAAGGTTGATTATAGTACATTTTGAATTGATTTATTTCTATGTGATCAAAAATACTCTGATATTTTGTTTATTCCCTGTAGCTAACAAATATTTCTTGTACATAATTTTCCTATTTTGAATTTTTAGCTTTGCTTTTGATTTATGAATAATTAATAGATCATAGTATTTTGAATGCTTTTTTCCCCCCTAAAAGAGCTGCAAATTCATTTTAGAAAAAAGTCCAGATTAGTCCTCAGGGGTTCCTTCTGATAATTCACAGACCATGTGGTACCACGATTAAACCTGAGCCTCCTGAATGCAAAGCATGATCTCTTGGCATTGAGCAGTTTCTCCAGTCTAAGATGTATGTTGTTTTAGGATATTTTATTTGGTGCTTGCTTCATTTATTTAAAAAAAATCTGTCTCTTATTTATAACACAATTAATAATTCTATAAAAATTTTGTCATTCTCTTGTGATTGTTTGCCATCTAGTGTAAAATTGAAGTATTGCTTTGAACAGTAGGGTTATTGCAGAAGAATATGGATAGTTAGAGATTGAAACTGATCAGGTAGTTTGTGGTAATCAATATTTTCCTTTAATTGCACCATTTCTGAATGAGTGGAAATAAAAAAGTAATGTTGCTTTTGTTTTACCTTTAGACTTATAGAAATATGTAACTTTATGTGTTAAACTTAATGTTCTTTTTATAGACAATCTAGAAGTAACAAAGGATACGATCAATTAATATAAAATATGTAATGATTGTTTAAAAGGCCTAGAACTAGTTGGGGAGAGGAGATATGTTAGTAACTTGGGAAAGAATGAGAAGAAGGGGTCTAATGGGATAGATGAGGGAAGGGAGATGGGAAGATACACATAGATACACACACACATATATGTTAGAGGGATGGAGGAATGGGGAGAGCACATATACATATATATATATATATATATATATATATTGCTCCTCCCAGACGGGATTATAAAATGAGGCCCCCATAGCCGTGCCACTGGACTCTGCGCCAGGCTGTTTTCACTCAGGACACCCCAGAGGGGGACGGGTGAGAATCCTCCCTGCCTCAAGGTACCCAGCCCTGGCAGCCGACCTCCACTACCCAACCGCCGCCATGCTCCAGGCTGCTCTCCAGACACTCCAGCTGAGCCTCACACATGAGGTCCCATAGAACCCAGATAATGCGGAACTTTGTGACCTTGGACTCTGGAGTCAATGGGACTGGAAGCAGAGATCCTCTGCCTGCTATCCCCAATCTCCGGTGATCCAGGGATCACACCCATAAGCCCTACCACACTCTGCCTCCTCTTTGGCCACCCTCCAGATCTCAACGGCTGCTCCTCTTAGACGGGAGTATAAAATGAGGCCCCCGTAGCCATGCCACTGGACTCCGCACCAGGCTGTTTTTTCATTCGGGGCACCCCAGAAGGGGGTGGATGAGAACCCTTCCCACCTCAGGGGACTTAGCCCTGGCAGCCAACCTCTACCACCCAACCGCCGCCATGCTCCAGGCCACTTTCTGAACCGCATGGCAGCTTTGGAGCCTCACGACACACTATAAGACACTTCCTACCCATTTTCCACAATTATCACATCATATTTGATGAGTTCAGACAGAAGGCAACAAATCATATACATATGTAGATATGTAGATATATGTGTGCATATATGTATAATATATGTATATAATGTATATATGTATATATATGTCTATATATGTATGTATATATATTATATACATACATACATATATATATGTATATGTATATATATATATATATATACCTCTCGGAGATCCTGGCAGGCTATCAAGAGTATCCTGCCCACATGGGCAGAAACCGGCAAGCTACCCATGGCATATTCAATATGCCCAAAACAGTAACGATAGGTCTCATTTCCCTGACCCTGAAAGAGCCTCCAATCTTCTTGTTGGGAAAGACGAGTAATGAGAGGCTGCTAAAATCTCAGGGCTGGGAGGAATAGAGACATTACTGGTGCTTGCTTGAGTAAATCAACTAAAATGGGATGGCAGTGATACAGTGATACACTGATACATATATATATATATATATATATATATTTATATATATGACAGAGAGAGGGAGGGAGGAAGGGGGAGAGAAAGATGAATGGAAATTCATAGATAGGGGAATATCTGCACAGGGAAGGAGAAATAGTAAAGAATAAAGATAAAGCTGGGGTAGGGCATTTGCCTTGCATGCGGCCGACCCAGGTTCAATTCTCAGCAAACCATACGGTCCCCCGAGCACCACCAGGAGCAATTCCTGAGTACAGAGCCAGGAGTAACCCCTGAGCATCACAGGGTGTGACCCAAAAAGCAAAAATAAAATAAGATAAAATAAAATAAAACTGGGACAAATAGACGAGAAAACAAAACTAAAAACAGAATGTCACATTGAAAATGTGTTCAAATGGAAAGAGGATTGAAAAATCAATTCAGAAGCAATCAAACTATTGCCTTATTTTGCACTGTGTATTAGCTGGCTAGATGCACCATCTTGTTTGATTTTTATCTGTAACACTTCAAGCAAGTGATTTATAAGTCTACTGCCTGGTTACTAATGCCAGCTTATAAATGAAACTACCAGAGATGCACGTTTGTTGACTTATTTGCTTATTTTGTGTTTTAAGCATTATATACATGGAAACAGTGAATGGACCTATTTTTCTTTAATTAGAGAATATTATTTATCTTGGGGTTTAATGGTATATTCAACTAATGAGGGGCCTCAAGTGGAAACTAGGACACCTAATTGCTCTGAGCAGTGAAGGCTAGGTTGAATATGTTAGAAAATGAGGTCAATCAATGTATGAAGCTTTAGAAGTCTGATATTCACAAAGAAGAGTGAAGTGTACTTTTCAATAAATGCTTACTTACTGAGGTATCATTATACATCAGACACATACAAACCATGACAATATGAGATGAAAAGTAATCTAGTAAAATTATTTTGCTAACTGAAGAGGCTATAAACTGAAAATGTCTTTCCTTCCTTAAGAAATTACTTTTTAGAAGAAATTAATTTTTAATATATTTGTCTCCATGCTTTGTGTGTCAGAAGAAATATATAAAATAAGGCAGTGGTTAGGTGCCTCGTGCTTGGTGGTGCTTATGAATATATCCCTTTAATTATGTTACTTTAAATGGCAGAAGAGAGATTATCGTGTTTGGGCCTGACATTTAAATCTAGGTTTAGAGGTTAGACACAGACGTCAGATATATAGGGTACAAGAAAAATTTAAAGAGAAAGAAATTCATCTTTGCCTTTGACGACAGAAGATGAAATCATGTGGCAAGAAGATGAGAATAGCCTCTGAGGGTTGAGGACATGCTCTTGTCAACATTCTGTAAGGAAAAGGGGACATAGTTTTGCAGATATAAGTCATCAAATTCTTCCAATAACTCTGTAAGCTTGAAAGAGAATAATGAGCACCAGATTAGAATGCTGGTTTTTGATATGTTTATTTTAGACAAGAATAGCATTAGGCACCTTGTTCTTGGACTTCTTACTTACAGAGTTAAGAGTTAACTGAAAGTTGTTGCTTTCAGTCACAGTTTCTGAAAATTTATTACAGCAACAATAGAAAAGTATAACACCTTGATTAAAAATTTAAATAAAACAAAACTGCTATTTTGGGATTCCTTAATGTATTTACCAGATCTCTGGAACTAAATGTTTATTCATAATTATTAATATATCTAATAAATTATTTTGGCTAACTTCAATGAGGAGGAGGCTGCCCTAAAAGCCTCCATGGAGAGCCCAGCAAGCTACCTAGAGTATCCTGCCTGCACAGCAGAGCCTGACAAGCTACCCGTGGCATATTCAATATGCCAAAAACAGTAACAACAGTGGGCCTCATTCCAGTGACCCTGGGAGAGCCCCCAGTATGGCAGGGTTCAGAAGGACAAACAAGTAGAGTCTAATAAAATCTCAGGGCCGAACTAGGCTGCCAAAACAAAGAAGGACTAAAATAACTGTTTGCACTTTTAATGCACGTATACTGGCATCAAAAGCATCCATTGAAGACCTGATGGTGCAAGCATGGAAGATCTAGTATGTGATTGGATTGACCCAGATGAGAAGACATTGAGCACATCATGCCATTTCGACACTGGAGAAGAACTGTTCCTCGGAACATGCGACAGTAGAGGCATCAGTGGTATTGGTGTCCTTGTCAACACAAACTTGGCCATGAGCATTGATTCGTTCAAATGCCTAACAACCCAAAAGGGATGCTTACCTTTGAATAGATGTGGCTCATTGCCAGAAGTTTCTATTTTCATCATCTATGCACGAACATCAAACTATGTTGAAGAAGAAATTGAGAAGTTCTACATGGAGCTGGAGAAGTTCTATAAAGAAGACCACACATTTTACAAGGTCATCGTCAGTGATTTTACCACCAAGATAGGACCTAGAAGGTCACTTGAAGAAATCCACATCAGGACCCATGGCCTAGAATGGAACAAACAGGGTGAGAGACTGTCTGAGTTCATTATGTTGACCAAGACCATCCATAGTAACTCGCAGTTCCAGGAGGCCAAATCTAAACTTGGACATGGGAGTCTCTCAGTGGACAGTTCCATAATAAAATTGATTACATCATATTTAATCAACATTTTTGCCTAACTGATGTTGCTGTTGTCCCCAAATTCCAAATGAGACCAGACCACAGTCTCCTTCATGTGAAATTCTACTTCACAGAGTGAGAAGAAAGGGCTGCAAAGTTTAAGAAGAGAACTCCCAGAACGACCTCCAACTGTGAGCTCTTTGGCACTATTGCAGCAATATGGGAAAATTCCATTGTTGACAACATTGATGAAAAAAAAGATCAACTGGTTCAGCACTTCCATGATTGTGCGAAAAATGCAGAGTGAGAGAAAGCAATAAAAATTTGCCTGTCTTCGAAAACTCTTGAGCTCATTCACCAATGTGGTCTGGCATGTGCCTAGGCAATCACAAGCTAATGTCCAAGCTCGCAAAGCAGTGCAGAGAAACAATAAAGGAAGACCTCAGAGAGAGAAGAGCAGCAGTGTTGGCTGATGCAGCAGAAGCTGGGAAAAGTATTCACAGCACCCGCCTGTCCTTCGCCAACTATAAGACCAAGATGACTGCCCTCCGTTGTCCTCATGGATCTATCACATCTTCCAGAAGGGCAATGGAAAATGTTACTTACGACTTCTACTAGGGTCTCTTTGATAGCCACATCCACCTGCCCACATACCAAATTCCACAGGATGGATATGTTGTTTCAGTGTTCTTCTTTCCAAAATCCAGCACACCATTTCGTCAGTAAAGAAGCATACAGCATTCGGTCCAGACAAGGTCAGACCTGAGCACCTGAAGAATCTGCAGCCAGTACTCATAAATACACTGGCTCAGCTCTTCATATGCTACCTGTCTAAATGCAAGGTTCCCGCCTAACGGAAAACCAGCAGGACTGTCCTGTTGTACAAGAAGGGTCTGTCTGTCTCTCTCTCTCTCATTGCCAGGGATCAAACTTAGGGCCCATACTTGTAAGGCAAGTACAGCTACATCCCTGGTAGTATCTTCTTTACCTTTCAGAAGTGCTTAAAAGTATTGGGATTGACTAAGCCAGAGTTGTCTGGATAATTACTAGGTTAGAGCCTGTTGAGTTTGCTTGTTGAAATAATGCACTGTAGCACTGTTGTCCCCGTTGTTCATCGATTTGCTTGAGCAGGCACCAGTAATGTCTCCATGTGAAACTTGTTACTGTTTTTGTCATATCAAATATGCCATGTGGAGCTTGCTAGGTTCTGCTGTGTGGGTGGGAAACTCTCAGTAGACACTGGCACATCCATGTCACTGGCGACTATTGCCCCCTCTGCCTGTAGTCCATCATCTACAAGTTATTCACTCGAGTCATCCTGAATAGGATTGGCAGAAAACTAGACGAAGGACAACCATGCGAGCAAGCTGGGTTCCAAAAAGGATTCATATCCACACGACAATATTCATACGGTGACCAAGCTCATTGAGATTTCGTGAGAGTTCAAGATGCCTCTCTGTCTAACGTTCATTGATTTAAAGAAGGCCTTTGATTCTGTTGAAACTGAAGCGGTCATCAAAGCCCTAGTCAAACAGGGCGTTCAAATTCAGTACATCAGGATCCTCTATAAGCTGTATTATGGATTCACCACCAGAATCTCACCATTCTACAAAGAAGTGATCATCGATGTAAAGAGAGGGGTTCGGAAGAGCGATACCGTTTCACCAAAACTCTTCAGTTCCACCCTTGAGAACGTCATGCGACGACTGAAATGGGAAGGAATAGGAGTGAAGTTAGATGGTTGGCAACTACACAACCTCTGCTTCGTTGATGACATCGTTCTAATAACACCAGATATCAGCCAAGTGTCACAAATGCTGGACGACTTTGACCGTGAGTGTGGAAAGGTCAGACTGCAGCTGAATCTCAACAAGACAATGTTCATGAGAAACGAATTAGTTCCTGATGTTCCATTTGCCTTTAATGGAACAAATATCTCTGAATGCAGTAGTTATGTGTGCTTAGGTCGAGAACACAATATGACAAAAGACCTGGCACCTGAACTTCGCAGGAGGAAGAGAGTAGCATGGAATGCCTTCAAGAGCATTGAAGAAGTGTGTAAGAGGATGAAGAACCTCCAGCTCTGGGCACATCTTTTTGACTCCACTGTTCTTCCTGCGCTGACATACACCCATAGATCTGGGCCCTACAAAAACTGGATGAGAATGCTATTCAGGTATCCTGAAGAGGAATTTAAAGAGCTATGCTTGGAGTATTCACATTTCACTTAAGTGAGAGAAGGAATCCGGCGTTCCGACCTCCATCGATGATCAAGAATCAGGGATGCTGTCTTGTTTGCCAAGGTGTTGAAAATTAGATGGGCCAGACACATAATGTGATTTATAGATGACCGGTGGACTAGAGCTGTTACCGACTGGACTCCACGGAACATCAAAGGACTGCGTGGCCGCCCACCTACAAGATGGGCGGTTAGACTTCTTTGTCAAGACCCTGAATGAACAGTTTCATGTTCTTCATGTTCCTGGAGCTAGCAGATGCCATTGGGCTACACTAGCACGCGACAGGGACGAATGGAGACATGACTGGCGCCCTCTTGAACAAATTGACAAACAACGGGATGATAAGTGATACAAATGAAGTGAAATTTTTTTATGAAGTTGTAAGTAATACTTAATTAATGGTATTCATATATACATATGTATTTTTTTGTGGTAGGACAACATCCAGCAGTGCTCAGGCTTACTTTTGGCTCTACTCTCAGGGATCACTCCTGGCAGTCTTGGGAGACCCTATGGGATGCCAGAGTTTGAGCCTGGGTCAGCCCTGTACAAGGCTTAAATTCCCTACTCCAACCCATGCATCACTGTATCACTGTACCACTGTCATCCAGTTGTTCATTGATTTACTTGAGCGGGCGCCAGTAACGTCTCCATTCGTCCCAGCCCTGAGATTTTAACAGCCTCTCCTTACTTGTCTTTCCCAACGATTGGAGGCTTTCAGGGTCAGGGGAATGAGACCTGTTATTGTTACTGTTTTTGGCATAATGAATATGCCATGGGGAGCTTGCCAGGCTCTGTCATATGGGTGGGATAATCAGTAACTTGCCAGGCTCTCCCATCAGTCACCCTCGGATAGGCCACAAAAATAAATAAATAAATAAATAAATAAATAAACAAACAAGCAAACAGATTGTCTTGTTTCTGGGACAAACCTGATAACTTTCAGGGGCTACTCCTGACTCTGTGCTTGGTGGTTGCTCCCGATGGTAATGGGATTCATGTAATGCCAGGGACTGAACCAGGTTCAATGTAGGCAAGGCTTAGATTCTTTTTCTTTTTTTCTTTTTGGGTCACACCCGGCAATGCTCAGGGGTTACTCCTGGCTCTGCACTCAGGAATCACTCCTGGCGGTGCTTGGGGACCATATGGGATGCTGGGAATCGAACATGGGTTGGCCGCATGCAAGGCTAATGCCCTACGCACCATGCTATTGCTCCTGCCCCTGAGAACTTAGACTCTTGCAGTAAATTTCCTTCAAAAATAAAATTCCCTTTTCTCCAGATCCTAAAATAAGTCAGTGCTAATAGCTTGAATATCCAAGGAGAAATAACCCATATATACATATTTTTTTTCATATTTTGTAGATGTAAGCCTAATCAGTACACAACGCTTTGGGATTTTGGTGGTAATAGGGAACAGGAGAAGGTCACATCTTGCAGTGTTCCACAGCTGCTCGCAACTCTGTGCTTAGAAATTGCTCCTGTTGGTGATTAGGAGACTATATAGAGCCAGGGATCAAACCTGGGTCTCCTGCATGGAAAGCTTGTGCTGTGCTCTGCCCTAGCTCTCTGGCCCAAAGATGTTTTGTTCTGAAGTTTGGTAAATAACTATGAAATTGATGACCAGCCTGCTGAACTGATATTTAATATGACTCATTACTTACCAAGCTGTTGTTTATCTTTTAGTTCTTACAAATAATTTTTAAGTATCAAACTTAAAGAGATTTCCAAAATTCCACGTGACTTAATGCTTTATGGTAAATGCTTTATGATGAAAATGACAACTAGAAAAAACTGTGTGAAACCTTTTCTCTCACTGTATCCTCATAAAGGGATCTGCATGATAAGTACCACACTTCTTATTCTCCTTTTATTCTTCGGATATCTTTTTCTATCATGAAAGGGAGTGCGTATCTGAATAGTCTTTGTTTTGCTTGTTTAGTACTGACTATGTGCATGATGATTTTGTCATAAAAAATAAAAAGCATACTTATACAAATCTACGTAATTGATATAATATTTTTGACAAATGAATGCTAGTGTTTGGCGGAATTCAGGTGCAGTAGAATATTCTTAGAAAAATAGTCTTGAGCCCTGTTGACATTATCACAGGTCATTTTTGCTTTGCTTTGGAAATGTAAGGATTAGTAGACAGTAATAATTGTCTATTATTCAGGACAAGATACAATAATGTTTTCATTGTGCTTTATGGGAATTTGTCTATAAATGGCCACAAGAGAGACAAATATAAATTTTATGAATAGTCTTGTTTGATTCTTGGTGTTTTTATACCTTGCTAAAATTAGGGAAAACTTCCTCTGTGAAAGGTAGATGTATGATAGGATGTCACCATGGATCTTACTCTCTTTCAATGTCTGTTTTTCTTGAATACACATATACCCACATTCATTTTTCTACACAATGGGAGATTTTATGATTAAGTGAGTCATAATGATTTTAATCTGGTAAGCAGAATTATTGGGACTGTTAAAGAATACAACCTTTGCTGCCACCAAGATGTGATCCCGGGGGCCGCACATGTGTGCGGCCTCTCCGCAGCTGCACAAACGTGACTCCAGATGCCATCTAAATTTTTCGGCATGGGAAGCTCCTCGCAGAATGTCTCCAGACTGATAACTAAGCCACGGCCCCATGCCCACCCAGGATGGGAAACGTATTCCCTCTCTCGCCTCTTCCTTGCCCGGGATGAAGGGCGTGGTGACTGCCATATTATGACGACCATAAATGGGGTTTACAAGCTTGCAATGATCCAATATCTGGAAGAAATCTCCCTGGACTTAGTTGCTAAAGTACAGAAATCTAAATGCAGCCACGTGACCTCATTTCTCTTCACAACAGGTCTGACTAGTGGGGTACTCCTAGCAATAATAGCGAGGTGTGTTGAAATATTGAATGTAACCAAAGTAGATAGAAAGTAAAGTGAAATTTGTCAGTTACATGGCGGGGAGAGGGTTCCGGGGGTGGGATGAAAGGTGTACTGTGTTTTTTTTTTTTTTTGGTGGTGGGATATGGGCACTGGTGAAGGGATGGTTGTTTCAGCATTGTATAACTGAGACTTAAGCCTGAAAGCATTGAATTTTCCATATGGTGATTCAATAAAATAAAATTCTTAAAATAAAAAAAAAATACAATCTTCAGCAGAGGGTTTTAAGCATTATGGATAATATTGAAATCTTATGTCAGTGTTACCACTTATTCCTACATTCTCTACCTCCATTATCAGCATTATTATCATTATTGAAGAAGCTTCTTGATCAAGGAAAACTTTAAATGTTTAAATGAGAACTTTAAATGAGAACTTAGGAGATGGGAGTTTTGGAGGCCTTTGGAACTTATCTGTTAATTGCTCCTAGAGACCATGAGGTATCGAATTCTGAGTAAAAGCAATGGTTTTTGTAATACTTCAGAAAAAGACAACAATCCTTTCCTTAAATTTCTTCCTTAATAGTGATTCTATCCTTGATGCTATCTATTCTATCTATACATTCATTTTGATGTAGGGGGCTGAACTGGAAGTAAATTGGAATTGTATTGTAATAGAGATATATTTTATCATTCAAATTTTGTGAAAGTTTCCTTCTGTGAGTCAGAAATAGCAACTTCTCTATGGTCAAGAAAGCTGGCCTCAGTGTTTCATTATTCTAAGACCTTAAAAAAAATATCAGTGAAAAAGTCTGTTACTAGTAGTACTTAAAATTTTTTTGATTATATATATATATCACTGTATCACTGTCATCCAATTGTTCATTGATTTGCTTGAGCAGACACCAGTAAGGTCTCCATTGGTCCTAACCCTGAAATTTTAGCAGCCTCTTTTTACTCGTCCTTCCCAACCGTGCTGTATTGGAGGCTCTTTTAGGGTCAGGGGAATGAGACCCAACATTGTTACTTTTTTTGGCATATCGAATCACCATGGGGAGCTTGATAGGCTCTGCTGTGTGGGCAGGATACTCTTGGTAGCTTGCCAGGTTCTCTGAGAGGGAGAACTAGACAATAAAAGGTCGCAAGGCCACAAATGAGGCTGCGCTTCCGGGAACTTTGTTTTATAGTCTCTGGATCTTGGCCTTTGATGGGATTACATGGCGCTGGGGGCAGATTGTGGGTGAGACTGTCTTGCTACTGGAAAAAGGGGGATCTGGGTGGAGGAAGTCCAGTCCTGATCTGAGCAAGCTTAGAGATCTCAGCCCCGGGTCTCACACACCTAGGTTCCTCTGCCGGTTCCTTCATGTGTGAGGCTTGTCTGAGCGTGTGGAGAGAAGCCTTGAGCATGGCTGTGGCTGGGTTCCAGAGGTCTTCGACTACCAGGGCTCTGCTTGGGGCAGAGAGGGAAATCAACCCACCTCCCTCTGAGCGTTCCCGGTGAAGACAGCCAGGCTCGAAGGCAGGAGACTCTGCATCACTCTCTTCCGAAAGTTTTGTTTTATAATCTCTGGATCTTGGCCGTTGATGGGATGACATGACGCTGGGGAAAGTTTGTGGGTGTGACTGCTTGGTGTAAATTAAATGACTTTTTCTATGAATTTTTCTATGAAGCAAAAAATAAATTTGCTGAAACTGATTACCTTTAGTTCTTTGAGGAATTGCCCAGGAGGTAGTAACTTAAAGGTAAATTTCTTTATATTTTATTCAGTTGTGCAAGAATAGTTCACAGGGCCAGAGAGATTATAAAGTGGATAGGGAGCTAGCCTTGCATGCTTCCAACTCAGGTTTGATCTCTCCCCCTCCATAGTGTTCCCTGTTCCCAGCAGGACTGATCCCAAACACTTCTAGAAATAAATTTTATCAAGTTGGTAGATATGACAAAATACAGATGTCGAAATTTTCAAAAAAAAGATTTCATTAAGAAAGCATGTACACATTTGTAAACTGGACTACAATGTGCTGAGAGAAATCAAAGAGAACATCGATAAGAGGAAAGATATAATGTGTTTGTAGATTACAAAACAATATACTAAAGATGAGTCTTCTGAAGTGAATGCAGGTTTAATACAATTTCAGTATTTCAGCATAATTTTTCTAGATATATATACACACAATTCTAAATTTTATTTGTGAAGGCAAAGGTATTGAAATAGCTAAATACTTTTTTATTTTATATTAAGTCATCAGTTTAGTCATGGACATTCAATATTCCAACACCAATCCCACTACCACTGCATCTTCCCACCACCATTATTTCCATTTTTCCCATCCACTCCTGAAGCCTTCCCTATAGCAGGCCCTCAATAATTTATGTTACATTGATCATTATAAAGAATTTGCTAAAAGAATGATAAAAAATGTTTCCTTAGGAGAAAATTAGTGAAGATTGTTGTATCTAAGCAAGGAGACATTAATACCTTGTATTAGATATTACTAAGATTTGCTACAGTTTAAGCCTTGTGCGTTTATATTTTGTTAATTGAGATTGGTTACCTTCTACATTATATTCCATCCAATCTGATGTGCCAGTGAATGAGCTTACTTGGTGTGGGGGGTGGGGGTGGGGTGGATTATGGGCATGACTGCCTAGGCTTCCAGAAGTACAGGGAGATGAGGGGGAGGTAGCCCATCCTAACTCCTTGAAAGCCTAGATATTTCAGTCACAAAACCCGCATACCTGACTTTTTCAACAGATTAATTTCTGGATGAGGTTCGTCCAAGCAGTGGAGTCTGGCTGAAAGCATGGCAATGATTCAGCTAAAGTAATTTTTGAAAAAAACATAACAGAACCAATCACACTTGATTTAAAGAATTATTATCACTGTATCACTGTCATCCCATTGCTCATCGATTTGTTCGAGCGGGCACCAGTAACGTCTCCATTTTAAGACTTGTTGTTACTGTTTTTGGCATATCGAATAAGCCACGGGTAGCTTGCCAGGCTCTGCCGTGCAGGAGAAATGCTCTTGGTAGCTTGCCGGGCTCTTCAAGAGAGACGGAGGAATCGAACTCGGGTTGGCCTCGTGCAAGGCAAACACCCTAACCACTGTGCTATTGCTCCAGCCTGGTATTTAAAGACTTATCATATGGTGACAATAGCAAAGACTGTGTTATTGGTGGAAGGATAGACTTAAGTTCAATGGAATAGGTAAGAGAACACAAACACAGACACACCCTAATTTTTATGAATTTTGATAAAAATGTAAAAATTAAAAATTGAAATAATTCAATGGAGGAAAATTATTTTTTACAAATGGCACTGGATTGATTAGATATAAGTAGGGAACAAAAACACCATGGCTATATTTTACTGTAAGTGGAAATAAATTTAACATGGATCTTGGACTAATATAAATTGTAAAACTATAAAATTTATAAAATACACAGGATAATATCTTACGTTCCTGTGGTTAGGCGAAGTTTTAGGTATAACGTAATATCTTGGTCATTTATAGAAAAAAAAGAAAAAAAGGATTGATTTGAATGCATAAAAATGTAAAACTTTTACTCTCAGGAAAGCCCCATTTTAATCTGGAGTATAAAAAAGGATACATTGTTGAATATTTTCAAATTATATATCTGACAGAATACTAGTATCCTAAAATATATAAGAACTCTCAAAAAGTCAAGAGTGAAATAAAAAGCAGTCTGGTTAGAAAAATGACAAAATATGTGAGAAGACAATTTACCAAAGAAGATACACAGATGGTAAATAGACAGATGAAAAGGAATTCAACATCATTAGGGAAATGCAAATTAAAACTACAATGAGAGAACACTACAAACCTACCAGAGTGGCTAAAATAAAAAGCAGAATCAATGTCAAATGCTGGTTAGGATGCAGAGAAATTGGATTACTCATGCATTGCAGATGGGGATGAAAAGGATCTAGTCATTGTAGAAAAGAATTTTTTACTATTTCTTAAGATACTAAACTTAGAAATACCATACAAACCAGTACTCTCCTGGCATTTATCCCAGAGAAATAAAATCTTAAGCTCATGAAAAAACCAATGTACTCAAATACATAGCAGCTTTAGAAATATGCCAATTGAAAACAACCTCGATGACCTTCAAGGGGTAAATGATTAAAAAAACCTGTTATATTCATACTATGGAAAAATAGCAGTAAATCTGCATGATTTTATATTATTGACACTAAAATCTAGGTCAATTTCCAGACAGTTTCTGAGATAGTCGCCAAAGTTTACATACTGTGTGATTCCATTTGTATTTTAAAATAAAATTATTGAAATGAAGAAGTGTTTTTAAGAGTTTTCAAGAAGCTAAGGAGATGGTAGTAGATGAAAAGGAAGTATATGTATATGAAAGGGCCATTGAAGGTGTCTTTGATATCATGAAAATATTCTGTTTTAACCCTGTTACTTATGATAAGGAACACAATGTGTGAATATATATTTTGTGTGGCTAAAATCAGAGTAAATGATAAATGAGATTCCTTAGTTAATATATTTGTATGTAAAGTGACAATTTAAAAATTAATATTTTGATTATATGCATATAAAAATTATTGAGCAAAATGCACTCTGAAGGTATGCTAGATAAGGATAGTTTGTTTCTAACTTAATATAAAGTTTAGAAAGCTTAGCTTTATGTTTTTATGTTCTTTAAATCTCTATTTAAATACTTTTGGGATACTAGGCTTCCTATCTATGTGTAACATATTTATATTTTTCTAGAGACACGCAGGTTGTTAGTACCTATATTCACTGTCTGGAGCACTGCTGTCCCATTGTTCATTGATTTGCTCGAGGGGGCACCAGTAACATCTCTATTGTGAGACTTATTATTAACTGTTTTTGGCATATCGAATACGCCATGGGGATCTTACCAGGCTCCAGCTTGCCAGTACATATATAGAATTCTAAAATTGACAATGTATTTATTTTTCTAAACAATAGGTGGCATCTGAGTTTCACAAATAAAATTGGTGATTCATTTATTTGTATTAAGAAATATGTTTTTATTGCATAATGTTTAATTATAAAAAATTTAAATTCCATGGTACACATCGTAGTTTAGAATATAACTATTGATTAATTAAATACATTTTTCCTAAACTTAACATGGGAATTTTTTTGACTTTTTGGAATAAGTATAGAAATAACAAATGTTTTATGATGATTTTGTCTTCTTTATAATATGTAATTTGCATGTATATGTTTTTTTCTCTCAGACATGCAAGATTTAACTAATATCTTAGTTCTAATACATATAAATAATTTTTCTAACTTTACTTAGATATGTAGAAAAATTAATATAAAATTTCAAGACATAAATTTTATTTTATAGTACAATTTGCATCATTTACAGTCACTAGCCTTAGAATTCAATGAACTTTGACTATGCTTTTAAATCTTAATCACCTAATCCCAGAGGACCTGAAACTTGACTATGGAACTACCTTGGGTGAGGCTAGTTAATTCCTTTCAGCATAAGTCTTTATAGACAACAGCTATCCTGTCCCATAGCCTCCCGTTGCCCATCACACAATCCCCCATATTAATATTTGTAAAACTCAACACCTTCTCTGTTACTTTTCTAGTTTTGGACTAGTATATTCAGAACTATTGACTTTACTGTTTCCTAAGATCTGCTAAGTAATATTGTTCTGAATATATCTTTATTTTATGTTGTCATTCCTTAATGGTGACTGCCAAGAACGTAAGAACCAGAATGGAAGCCAACTTCTAACTTTCTGTAATGGTCCAGGTTCTGGCCTTTAGCCTCTCATTCCAACCTAATAAGATAAAAGCTTACAACACTGATTATATGAATGGTTGAAAAAACTCTAGGTTTTTCACTGAGAGACTACATATAAATCTTTACCCTGTGACTTTTGATATCTGAAAACATGTAAAGCTTCAAACTTAATTGAGATTCAGTGTTGTCTACAGTAAGATGTGTTGTGATAATAATTTTAAATAAAATAATACATACTTATCTGGATATATAAGGTATTCTATATTGGGTACATTATTTACTTCTAATATATTAGGGAATAAGAATTTTGAAAAGAATTCAGCTTATTAATTCAAGCAGTTGTTTGAGAGCCAACAGTTGTTGGCAAAAGAAAAACTAAAATCAAGCAAAAACCAAAAACAGAAAAGAAAAGAAAAAGGAACAAAAAAATTGGAAGAAAATACATTTCATTTTCCCCTTTGAACATTAGTACTCAAGGTAGGAGTGTTCTGTATTGCCATAAGCCCCCCTGTAGATGGAAGTATTGCTATAAATCTTTAAGCAGGGTGTTTGAAAAAGCAAACGCTGTCATGAAGAGGTCTTAGTTTGACTAGAGAGTATAAAAGGAGAGATGAGCAGAGCTGGAAGGGCTTTGGCATCTAGAGAAGTTTGTTGGGGAAAAAGGATGTTAAGAATCAATCCAAAATGTTAATGCTTGGTTTAAAATCTAAAGTAGGACATTCTCTCATAAAAATATGATAATGTATCATAGTCATCTGTTTGCAGATAATTAATAATTTGCGGGAATATGTCTATCTAAAAGCTTTTTGGGTGTTGATTCTTTAAAATTTTGTGTTTCCCTGGCTGTTTAGCATAAAATTGTATAATATCATAATATAATAAATTATAATATCATAATATAATAATAAATAAACTAGCCTGTTGTTTATAAAAATAATTATTAAATTATGTATCTAGATGACAGAACCTTTTAAATTCTTGTTATACTTTATTTTTGGACTGGAATGATAGGACAGAGGGTAGGGCATTTGCCTTGCACACAGCCGACCCAGATTCGATTCCTCCATCTCTCTCGAATAGCCTAGCAAGCTACCGAGAGTATCCTGCCTGCACAGCAGAACCCGGCAAGCTCCCTGTGGCATATTTGATATGCCAAAAACAGTAACAAGAAGTCTCACAATGGAGACATTACTGGTACCCGCTCAACCAAATCGATGAGCAATGGGAGGATAGTGACAGTGACAGTGATTCAATATATAGTAATTGGAGACTAGTGAGGTCCCTACCTATATTTTCTATTGAGGTAATCAGTGTCTTAAGATATATTTGCATAAACTGGAGAGAGAATTAGGGGTTTAAATTGCTTGCCTTGAGTGCAGCAAATCTTGGTTCAAATACCTCATCTTACAGATGGTCTGAGCACTGCGAGGGGTCACTCTTGAGCACAGAGTAAAAAATAACCAACACCACTCTGGGTGTGGCCCCAAAGCCAAAAATAAAATAAATATAATTTGTTTGTAGATGTTTTTTAAGTTAAAAAGCAAAATATTTTGCCCAAGATGCTGAATATTATTTGAATATAAGTGAAAAAAAGAGCAGTGGAGACATTGAAAACAGTGGAGACAAAAACATTTATTTGAATAGTATCAATTATATAAATTTTACTTGCAGAACACATAGGATAAATTTTTAGGTGTCATAGAAATCATCTGAGCAACTTTTCTCCTTTTGTTCCTAAACTATGTGTAAATTACAAAGACGTTTAGAAAAATGATTCAATAATAAATTTAGATTTAAAAAAGTTTACGTTATTTTGATTTTATATTTCATACCAAAGGGATTATTTAATTGTCATGGTATCGACTAAGACTATAACAAATTCTGCCCTGGTAGAATAGAGTTGAAAATTAAATTGTATATGATTTCCTTGTTGTGTGATTCTTCTTTACTGTTGATTTGCTTTTATAAGCACTATATTTATAATTAAATAGTAGATTCAAATTAAATCTTGTGAATTCGGTGAACATGACCTTTGTGTTCTGTGCTGAAAGAATTAATCTACAAACTGTCAGAAAATCCTATCAATATCCATTTCCCCCGCACAGGGAAGAGCAGTAGCTTCACCCACCCCCACGTGCTCTCATGGGGAGAGGAATGAAGAAAAGGGCAGTGACATGGTCCGTTGCTTTTATTTATGAAAACATGGCTCCTATCTTGTCTGCTTTGGTAGAAATGCAGTAGCACATTGCAAAGTTATTTACTCATCACTTTGCTGTGTCAAATAGTTTCCATGTGCAAATTTAAATAAAGGGGAAATATGCTAAGATGTTCTTTATAGAGCAAATGCTGTCCTCACATAATATTTCTTTTTACTTGACAACACTGCTGAGCTCAGCTTAATCTGTTGGTGTTGTAAACTGTCTAATAAATCTTTCGCCCTATTATATATTGAAAATAACATAGTGATATGACAGATAAATCATCAGTGGGAATGACTATTCTTCAAAATGTTCAAGAGCTAAGATTATTTAAATTTTATTGACATTAGTGAACCTTCTACATTGTAGGCGATCTTATGCAAGTGCTTATATTCACATTGCCTATTAATCTTATTAATATGGAAGACAATATAAGTATTGTTTTTCATGGTGACTGGCAGTGACTTACAGCCAAGTTTAGTCCTCCTGATCAGTACTATTTAAGGAGAATTTCATCTATTATCATAGCTTCTGTCACACTGTCACTGTCATCTTATTGCTCATTGATTTGCTCGAGCAGGCACCAGTAATGTCTCCATTGTGAGACTTATTGCTACTGGGCTGGAGCGATAGCACAGTTGGTAGGGCGTTTGCCTTGCATGCAGACAACCCAGGTTCAATTCCTCCATCCCTCTCAGAGAGCCCGGCAAGCTACTGAGAGTATACCGCCCGCACAACAGAGCCTGGGAAGCTAACTGTGGAGTATTCAATATGCCAAAACCAGTAACAGTAACAATATCACAGCTTAAGAAGACTATAATATGAGTGGAATGATTTAAAACACTCATGTGTAATGTGTATAATAAGCATTTGGACAGTTATACCCTTGGAAGAAAATAAAATGCAGATTCCATAAGAGACATTGATGAATATAGAATTTAGGGCATTGTGGCAGGATTAAGGAAACTGATAAGTAAATTAAGAAATTTAGAGACTACGATTATAGAAATGTCTGAGAGCTGGAGTCCACAGCTAAGAACTGAGGTAGTAGAGGTATACAAAATACTGCCAAGAAACACAGTAGAAATAGGCATTGGATAATATGGCAACTTTATTCTTCTTGAGCCCTCTTCTTTGTGCATGTCTCCAGTGGGTTGAATATAAGTGGGAGTTAGATAACATGATGCAGTCCATGGGATTCAGCAAATTGTAATATAAAACAGGGCACAGAGAGGGCTGAAAAGGAATCTGGGAAGGGACTGAGTCAAAGGTAAATAATAAGCAAGGTCTGACAAAAATAGACTTTTCAAATAATCTTTAAAAATTCATTTTTATTTCTTTACCAGAATTAATACTTAGATGTTTTCAGGCACACCACTGTGCCCGTCACCAAAGTTCCAATATTTTTCCATCGCAAGTAAGGTCACATAATTTTTTCTAATTTCGGTGCTAATCGTATTCTTATTTTTTTTCATTTTTAAAAAAATTTTATTGAATCACCATGTGGAGGGTTACATAGTTCTCAGGATTATGTCAGTTATACAGTACTCAAACACCCTTCCCTTCACCAGTGCCCCTATTCCATCTCCAACCACCCCAGTATACCTCCCGCCCCCTCTCGCCCCCCCCAGTCCCCGCCCTTGTAAGTGATAAGTTTCACTTCGTTTACGCTTTATCTTGGTTACATTCTATGTTTCAACACATAACTCGCTATTGTTGCTGGGGTTTCCCCCCAAGAAGAAAAAGACAGTCCTACTGTCAAGGAAGCATTTGGTAGTTCTCCATTGCTGAGAATGTAGAGATATCAAGTCCCGCTGTTTGTTACATAACTTTTCTATTTTTTTCCCCCCTTGTCCCGTGCCGCCGAGTTCATGCCTGTTTAGTAATCTCCACGCTACCTGACAAAAGGAAAAAAAAAAACGAAAAAGATGGTTATTTCCCGTCATCAGCCGGCGTGGGGCTCTGGCTTAGTTGATAGTCTGGTATAAAGTCTGCAAGCAGTTTCTGGAACCAAAAGTAGTGTGCTGGTATCGGCCCCGGCTCGAGATTCCACCAGTGTCCCGCTGTTCCATGTATATAATACTTTATTCCCTTGTATCCCATTCCCATGCCACCAGGTCCGTGTCAACTTAATGGACATCATACTATGGTTAACGCCACGCCGCGTTTCTTCCCGAGAAAGAAGGATATTTCTTCTTAGCCGGCGTGGGGATATGGCTTAGTTCAATCTAGAGAGATGGCTACCACTTTGATTGCCTTCAATATTTCAACAAAAGACTTACTATTCTTGTTAAGATTTCCCACCAAAGTCCGGCCCGTTAAAAAGGAACCAGTTCATATTGCTGATGATTAGATGATATTAGGCCGTGCCCGCGCGGTTTTGGGTTTCTGTATAAAGTCCAAGGAAAATTCTGCCTGAAATTCTATCGCCACAATCTTTTACCCTTTTATGGTGCTCATAAGATGGGAAAACCTAGAGAAATACCGGGCCCCCGCAGGGGCAGCCTGGCGGAAACTCTCAGTTCACATACTGCAAGTTTTTCAGTGGGCTGCTGGTGTCCAAAGTAGCTCTTTTGGCCTCCTTGGTCATACTGGAGCGGCGGGCGCAGCGAGTGGGAAGCCCACGTGGCTGCACTGTCCTTAAGTGTCCGTGGTGGGCGGAGACCGGTACTTCCCTGCCCCTCGATCTCCCGCAAGCCGCGCCACGCATTTGGGTCCGTGTCTTCATTTTGTGCTCAGAGAAGTGGGGTGGAGGCTGTGCTGTGCCTGCAAGTTTTTCAGTGGGCTGCTGGTGTCCAAAGTAGCTCTTTTGGCCTCCTCGGTCATACTGGAACGGCGGGCGCGGTGAGTGGGAAGCCCACGTGGCTGCCCGTATTCTTATTTTTTAAAGCGCTCTTTTATTATTTGCATACCCCATTTTCTTTATTGTTGTTGATTTGGTGTTGTGACATATGGGTTGGTGCATATGCAGGTTGTGATGCTTACTTATTTAGTGGTGGTGCTTATAAGAGTGATACATAAGTTATGGCACTAGTACATGCAGTTGTGGTGCTTTCAAGGCTTGAGGTCTTTTAGTTGCAATCCTTGCACATGTGCTTGCCAGGGATTGCACTCTCTAATTATGGTGAGTGCATGCATTCTGGTTGTTGTGCTTGCTAGGGTTCACTGTAGTACCCACATACATTTGCCATGGACTGTGCTTCCTGAGTGTGCTTGCATATTACTTAGTTGTGATACTTGCCAGGAGATTTCACCCGTTTGATATGCATTTGGCTTGGGTATAGCAAGAAAACATTGTGATTCTAGGTATTCTTGATAGTAGAGTGGCTAGTATCATCCTTGACATACAATATGGCACTGAGGATAGAAGTTGTGACTTTATGCCTCAAAAGCAGGGATTCTGAGTCACTGAGCTATTCTTCTAGTCCCTATCGCCTGATTTATAAGTCATTCTGATTCAACAATAGTTATTTTGAATAAAGAATTTAACCATTTTACTGGAGCGATAGCACAGCCAGTAGGGCATTTGCCTTGCACGCAAGCAATCCGGGTTCCATTGCTCCGTCCCTCTCAGAGAGCCTGGCAAGCTACCGAGAGTATCCCGCCTGCACGACAGAGTCTGGAAAACTACCTGTGACATATTTGATATACCAAAACCAGTAAGAACACGCCTCACAGTGGAGACGTTACTGGTGCCCACTCGAACAAATCAATGAACAACGGGATGACAGTGCTATAGACATTGCAGTGCTACTTAAAATATTTTAATTTTATTTTTTTCTGAAAAAATTATAAGTATTTAAAAATATTAATTTAAGTAAGGAAAACTTACTATAATTTAAAAAATAATAGCCACACCCAGTGATCCTGTGGGAATTAGGGTCATTTCCTATTGATGCTTGGTTTTGTGGCTCAATGTACAAAGTCTGATTATGCGATGCTACTTGGGCTGGGGACACCATGGCCACTCACAGCTGGACTTATGGTGCTGGTGATTCAACCAGCACATCATTAGGGCCTTATACATGCTAGGTTCATGTCCCATCACTGGAACTATCTTCTAATGTACATAGAGGTCACATGGTCTAGAAAGAAAAAGTCAACATATTTTCATGAATGAGATTCAGACAATGTTAAAGTGGGCACCTGTAAAAAACTAAAGAACGCCGAGGGGGCGAGTACACTCGCGGGCTCTCCGGGCGGCTCTGTCTCACCACCCGCGTTCGGTGCTCTGGAACCGCAGTGTGTGGACTGGACCGGGACAGCCGGTGGTCAAGGACAGGCGAAGGAAGAACGAGGACCAAGCTGGTTGCTGATTAGTTACCGTTTATTCAATCTTCAATCTTTCTCATCTCCCGCACTCCCAGCTCCGGCCTCTCTCTGGATCTACTGCTCAACTGCTGCTTCCCCCTGGCTTCTCTCTCTCCTCCTACTTGTCTTTCCCACCTTGCCCTCTAGGCTACCACCAGCCAGGTAGCCAAATCAACATAAGAAAGCCCTTCCTGAGGGCAGGGCACTCCAAAGCCCTTCCTCACTCTTAAGGTTTTTTTCTTTTCCTTAGTCCAGGAACTTATTAACATCTCAATACTAGTTATTTTTGTATGGACATAGCAAGGGATACATTGAGGCCTGCAAGGCAGCTCTCCTGGCAACATCTTGCCACAGGCTCAGACCACAGCACTCAGGCCAGATTAATCATTCCTCACCCTAGCAGGGTCCGAATCTAGTATCACTGTTTGGATCATGACAGCATTTGTCCATGATCAAGCTCTTAACTTATAGTTAAGCATTAGGCACTTTGGCCAGGCCCATCTCGATGCCAGGGTAGCACACAACTCACCGCTTGCCCTGAGTCCTTCTTGTCCCACGTTGGGACCGTGCTTTGGGGGTGCTAGGAAGTAAGGGCAGCTGAGGCTTAGGTCAAGAGAACAGATGCCCTGGAGGAAAATATCATGTAGAGTCAAATGACTCCCAGGTTACAAAAGCATAGCATTTGTTAAGTCTTCCTGTGTCCATACAAAAAGGACTTGCTCTGAATAAACTATGCAAAGGACTCAAGGAGAAGAGAAAAACATTATTTACAAGTCAACAGAACACCAAGAAAGAAGCTACAAATAAACAAAGAGGAATAGGAGCACTGTAACGGGAGTAACCCAATAAACCTAAACTACTGAGGCTATGTTATCCTACATATCGGCACCTATAAGTGCTAGTTTGCATAGAAAAATGGAAAATAAAATTTTCCTGAGCTTGAAGGGAAATGTAGGCCTACTGCAAACAAAATAGCTTGTTTGGGGCAATTAAGATAATGCTTCATTACTGGGGAAATTATGAAATGATATTTTGGTTTTATTTGTGGTGCTGGAACCAGATTAGTAATCAATGGCAAAGTAGTCTTGCCACCGGGTTGTCCTATACTGAGCATTGAAATTTGACAAATGGGCAATAGTATCACTTGCTACACACACACACACACACACACACACACACACACACACACACATATATATATATATACATATATATGATATATTTCACATATCAAGCCATGGGAGATCTTCTTTAAATTTATTGAATGTAACACAGAAGATTGAATTTTACCTCTCAAGAGCATTAATTAGATTTCCCACTTATTTGCCATAGTCACAAAGGTCTGTAAGATAGAGCTAATGTATCGACTTCAATATAACTTGGCAACAACTTTTCTAGTGTGACAGAAAAAAAAAACACAGTAAAATTCCAAGGTTCTGCTCTGGAGCTCAGTTCACTATTATGGGACTGTGAAATCAGTTCTGATTCGTTAACACAGGTGCACTCATGATTGGGATTCTATGACAAGGACTGAACTTGCATAGCCTACCAGATGGATAATCGGAGCACAGAGATTTGAATATTGATGGGACTGCAACTTCATTTACCACCTGGTGGAGCTCACATACAGAAGTTGTAGCTCTTGTACTGAAGTTACAAATAAAAGCTAAAAAAATAATTTACTACAATATTAGTTAGAATATGTGTTCTTCCTATAGTTTCTCTCTCTCTCTTAATTAAGTAGGTTGCTAGGAAGTAAAATAGAAGACCTGGAATGATCCTTCTCATCTCTGAAAAAATCCTGTGTTTTGAAGAGATGCCTGCAGAGTTAGGAGTGGTTCATTTTTCCATATTGGTATCCAGGCTTAAAATACAACACTTGTGTCAGTACTCCTCAGACCTTTTTGATGCCGTTATCACCTCTATTCTTCCCTAGCCTCTGAACCCTATATGTAATCCAGGGAGGAAGATTTGTGAACACATCACTGTCACTGTCACTGTCATCCTGTTTCTCATCGATTTGCTTGAGGGGGCACCAGTACCGTCTTCAAGTGAGATTTATTGTTACTGCTGTTGGCATATCAGATGCCACGGGTAGCTTTCCAGGCTCTGCCGTGTGGGGGAGATACTCTTGGTAACTTGCCTGGCTCTCTGAGGAGGGCGGAGGAATCAAATCCGGGTCAGTGCATGTAAATTTTTTGATTTTTTTGGCTTTTCTGGCCACACCCGGTGATGCACAGGGGTTACTCCTGGCTCTGCACTCAGGAATTACTCCTGGCAGTGCTGGGGGACCATATGAGATGCTGGGAATTGAACCTGGACTGGCCACGTGCAAGGCAAATGCCTACCCCCTGTGCTATCACTACAGCTCCAGAAAGTTTTCTTTTCTTTTTTTTTTTTTTTGCTTTTTGAGCCACACCCGGCAATGCACAGGGCTTACTCCTGGCTCATACACTCAGGAATTACCCCTGGCGGTGCTCAGGGGACCATATGGGATCCTGGGAATCGAACCCGGGTCGGCCGCGTGCAAGGCACATGCCCTACTCGCTGTGCTATTGCTCCAGCCCCCCCGAAAGTTTTCTTTTTAATTAATTATTATTTTTAAAATTTGGGTGTTGTCCAAGTTTCTTTGTTCTCTTTACTTAGGTTTTTGTGTTTTCTGTAGTGGTTGCATGTAATCACTGGTAGCCTGTATACAATCTCCAAAGAAATACATTTTAAAAGGCTTTTTGTCTGGGAGATCCAGCTCCTGAGGGCTTTGGATGTATCTCTAAGAGGAATGTGTCCTGGATTTTTTAATCTCTGTGTGCTCCCACAATAAGATGAATTTGTGTTCAAACTCTACAAGTTCTTTGAAGCAGCCTTATTTCCTGAGATTTTGGTGAGAAAAATTTGTAACTATTTTAAGTGTGATCAATAATAACCCTGTTTGTCCTTTTAATTATTGCATTATTTTAATAAGATATAGTTTTACAAATGAATGCATAAACTGTGGTGGGTATATGCATAAAGGAATACTAATTAGCTATGAGAAAACATGAAATCATGCAATTCTCTGCTATATGAGTGGGATTAGCTCCATACTAAAGTCAGTCAGGAGGGAAAGGGACAAATAAGGAATGATCATTCTCATATGTGGGATGTAAAGAAATACGGTAAGGGACTAATACATTGCCAATGGTAACAGATCCTAAGAATCAATCCATAGAACTGAGTTTGCCAAAAGGGAGGGAGCACTGAGACAGGGCTAGAAGGCTGCTGACACTCTGGTTGTGGGCGTGGTGTAGGAATACTGTTTTTATTATTAACAGTATATTATTAAAAAATTAGATCACAGGAACCTGAATAAAAATATAAGAGAAGTAGGACTGGAGAGATAGAATGATCGGTAGGGCATTTGCCTTGCACATGTCCAACTCATTCTTAATCCCTGGCATCCCATATGGTCATCTTGAGCCTGACAGAAATGATTCCTGAGCAGAGCCAGAAGTATGCCTTGAATATGCAAGCTGTAGTTCCCAAACAAACAAAGAAAGAAAATAGGGAAAACTAGAATGTTTTCTTTACACCACAAGGAAAGGGGCTAACATTCCTATAAATAATATTACTTGATCGCTTATGCTGTCAGCCTGGAAAGTTGCATCTTGAAATGTGGCGGTGCAGGTTTATTATTGCCATCTTCTTTCTACCAACACAACTTGAATCTGGGTATTGTAATGTATACAATACAACTTCACCAATGATTTATTTTTTTCTACATTTAATAAATTGCATGGCTTCGGATTTAACTTGTTTTCTTTTTCTAGATTTTGTTTCTCAACAGTGCCACTGTTGACACTTCGGGATGGATT